>NW_027513890.1:0-121961 GCF_048772815.1 Callospermophilus lateralis
CAACCATGGCCAACTCAAACAAAAACAATTTTTTTGTTTGTTTGTTTGTTTTTGGTACTGGCAATAAAGCCGAGGAAGAGACCCGGAGGCTGAGCGTTGAATGGTGGCTTGATCATAAAAGACGGACTCCCCGACCAGGCCAGGTTGGAGGACCCACCTTCCAGACCTGGGATGAATACATTTGTGAAAGGAGTCCCGGCAGCTTCCGGGAGCCCTGGCTCTTCTCTGTAGTTCAGAATTTACAGGGGGAATTCCTGGATTTACGTGGAGCTGTGATCCCTAAAGCCAGTAAGACTGTGGAATCATGGGCTGGCAGGGGTCAAGCAGTAGCCCTTGACTTGCCAAAGATGAGGAACACACAGAGACTGTAAAGGACAGCAGAGGTGAGGCTGAGATCAGAATGGTTGGCCTTCAGAGCCCCAGCACTGGCCGGCTGGCTGCAGCAACCCCAGAGAAGACAGTCGGCCAACTTCTTACTTGACCTGTATGGGCAGGAGAGTTCTAGGCCGAGTGAACACAGAACGGGGAGCCAGAACGGGGAGCCATGGCCTCTGAGTCATTCCCAGGCTGGAGCCAGTTACAGACTCAGAGACCCAGCAGCCCCCGAAGGAAGGAGAGGGTAGGTCCCCCAGGAAGGACTCTGCTATGTTGCCCGCCCGACACTTACACCCTTTATCTTTCTCTTGGTTTCTCCCCAGGGACCTAGGACTGTGTATTGGGGAAAAGGAAACCATCAGACTCCCCAGGGGCTTCTGAAAGCCATCTCTGAACAAACCCTCAAAGCCACTGTGCTCCACCACCCGTGCCAGGGCCGTGGAGGTCAGGTGACAATGACTGCGCTCCTCTGCTGGCCAGCCCAGCGGGTGCTCGGATCCACCTGTGGTGATTTCCCTAGTTCTGGAATGCGTGTGGAAGGGATGGACGCGCCACTGGCACAATCCCGGCCATGGTTTTCTGACCCGAGACATAGAACGGTCATTTCCTTCCAGGTGATAGGAAAGGCCAAGTGGAAGCCACTAGAACACCTCTATCTTAAAAAAAAAATTCACAAACCAAAAGCACACTGCATTTCCAGAGGGATTTCAGAGGTCACTGTCACCATCAGGACTTGAAAGACACAGGAGTGGTGATTCCCACCACATTCCAACCCGTCTGTTTGGTCTGTGCAGAAGGTTCAGGGGGATGAGTGTGGGTTATTATAAGGTTAGTGACTCTATTGCAGCCACCATCTAGATACGGTGTCAATACCTGGTCCCACGGTCCCAAACCATCATGTGACACACTCACACCCATCGTAAGCCACCATGTGACATGCTCACCTCCATCCCACACCATCAAGTGACACACTCCAATCCCAATTCTGGCACGCAGCTACTGATCTGGAACTTGCCTTCCTTCCTCTTTCCTGTCCATCACGGCCATCACAAGTGACTTTCTTAGATCTAAAAAGGAGAGCAAGACACCTTCACTGTCCTGCCTCAGGAGTGTATCAACTCTCTAGCCCAACGTCCCAATTTAGTTCACAGAGATCTCTATGACCTTCCTCTTCCACAAGATACCACACTGCCCCATTACATGGATGTTGTCACGCTGAAGTGGTGATTGTCCTACACTCGGTGATCCAGGTGCATGTGAGGGGTGGGAGGAGTAAATCCAGCTGGAATTCAGAGCCTTCTACCTCAGCAAAATATCTAGGGGTCCAGCAGTGTGGGTATGCTGAGATACCCTTCTACAGTTGCTCCATCTGGTACCCCTGCGTCCAAGAAAGCAACCTGGTACCTATTGGGCACCTCTGCACTTGAAAGATATCATATTCTTCATTTGGATGTGTTGCTCTGACCCATTTACTGGGTGATCAAAAAAAAAAAAAAAACAAAAAAAAAACCCTGCTATTTAAAAAAAAAATTGGTACCAGGGATTGAACCTAGGGGTACTCTACCACTGAGCCACATCTCCAGCCCTTTTAATTTATTTTGAGACAGAGTCTTCCTAAATTACTAAGGCCGGCCGTGAACTTGTGATGCTTCTGCCTCAGCCACTTGAGTAACTGGAATTACATGTGTGTGCCACAGGCCCTGTGGAAAAACTGGTAGTTTTTCTTTTTTTTTTTTCTTGGTACCAGGGATTAAACTCAGGGGCACTCAACCACTGGGCCACATCCCCAGCCCTATTTCATATTTTTTTTAAAGAGAGAGTGGAGAGAGAGAGAGAGAGTGAGAGAGAATTTTTTAATATTTATTTTCTTAGTTTTTCGGCAGGCACAACATCTTTGTTTGTATGTGGTGCTGAGGATCAAACCTGGGCTGCACGCATGCCAGGCGAGCACACTACCGCTTGAGCCACATCCCCAGCCCCATATTTCATATTTTATTTAGAGACAAGGTCTCACTGAGTGGCTTAGTGTCTTGCTTTTGCTGAGGTTGGCTTTGAACTCATAATCCTCCTGCCTCAGCCTCCCATGATACTAGGATTATAGGTGTGCACCCCTGTGCCTGGCCAAACTTATATGTCACTTTTTCTATATAGCAGGAAGAGAATGTAGAATATTGGCAACTTTGAGGGCATATAAATGATTATTTGGGTAATGAATAGTTCCAGAATTGTGTGTGTGTGTGTGTGTGTGTGTGTGTGTGTGTGTGTGTGTGTGTACGCATGCTGGGGATGGAACCCAGTAGGTCTGACCACTGAGCTACATCGTCTTTAGAATCTGAATGAGCCCCAGGGACACTATCTTGGAAGGGACATCTGTCCAGGGGCAGTGACCTCCAGCCTACTTTCCTGAGATAGATAAGGGCATTTCAAGGTGGGGGTGGACAAGAACCCAATCCCTTTTGCAGCCTCCTCTTCACATAGATCAGGGAACTCCGGGGGCTCCTGGTGCTTGGGTGGGCAGAAGCCACCAGCTTTCTCCTAGGTCATGAGCCTGACACGCCAAAAACCCCACCGTGTCTTGGAGGCACCCTTCTCTGAGCCCAGCAAGCCCCAGAGGTAAGCCCTCCTGCAGGACTGCTTCTGTGACTCTTGCAGAAAGCCACACCTCATCCTGGGGGCGGATGTCACATCTGGGATGTGACCTGGCCATCAGCTGTCCTGGGTGACAGGTGTGCTGTTGGTGGCTTCTTTTCCTTCTGTTCAGAGGCTGACAAAGCTGATATGACATCTGACACTAGAGCCCTGCTTCTTGCTGAGGTGGACATTAGGGTCTTGATGTTGCCTAATGCAGACTGGAGAGTGGCCAGGGGGCTCTGCACCCTCCAGGTGCTTTAAGCAGAGGAGCACCCCACAGAGGAAACCCATGACCTCCACAAGAGGCTTTGCAGAGATCCAGGACAGCCCTGAAACCCAATGGTCTTCCTCTTCGCTCAACTCTTTGCAATCTCCCTCTGCAAGCTTTGGTTTGACCGACCTCTAGACTCATGCATCCAGCCACCACTCATCGATCCACTCTCAACCATGCAGACTGCCTCAAGTAGTCATTTGCCTACACTCATAAAAATCAGTTTGTCTCCTTGTGTTTTAGAATTAAAATGTGGCAACTCCCTGGATCCTGAATTTGACCTTAATATAAACTACAATTTGGGACCACAGGTTGCTCCAGCAGGACACTCAAGAGAACACGGCATTCTGATTTTGAGGATGCTGATCACTTGGTTCACAATTTACATTTGTTGAAAAAAATCTGCAAGTTTGTGCGTTCCCATTACCACTTAATATGAGTGTTAAGTTCAGGTTTACTCCATTCCGTGTACCCTATTGACCCAAAGGGGAATCCCTCTCTCATAATGGCGACAATTTATTTTGTTGTTTACAGGAACTGGGATTTACCACCTCAACTGCATTTTCTCCGAAGCTTCACTCTCCACCAAATCCACTCCAGTCAAAATAGCCATCAGCAGTTATGCAGTAAATGAGGGCAGAGGCAAGACCTGAACCCAGGACTTCTGAACCCAGGACTTCCGACTCCAGAGCCCTTGTGCTGATTCCCTAGAACATTTCATTTCTTTTTTCCTTTTGGAGACGTAGTGAGGACTAAATCTTGGGGTGCTACATTAAGCCACATCCCCAATCCTTTTTACTTTTATATTTTTGAGACAGGGCTCACCAAGTTGCTGAGGCTAGCCTCGAACTTGCGAGGAACTGCCTCAGCCTTCTGAGTGGCTGGGATTACAGGCGTGTGCTGCATCAGACTAGAGCACTTCTAATAGTGAGAAGATGTGCTTCCTGCCATGGAGAGGCCCATCTGTGTCCCATCTCACTCTGATTAGTCAATGACATAACCTTCTGCTGGACAACTATGTATAACCAAAGACAGATTGGCGCTGCCGTCCTGGCTCCCACTGCCTCACGCCAGCCCTGCGATCCTTCATTTTTCACAGAGCCAGCAGCCGATCCCAGGCCAGGCCCTGCCCCAGGCACTGCCCAGTGTGTCCCTTCCCAAGCAGGTCCCAATAGAATGAACGGGCAGATGTTCACTACTTGCTGAGAGCCATTAGCCACTTGGTATGACAATTTCCTTGCCAGCATACCCCATGTTGCTTAGTGGAAGGACTCATGGAAATAGGACTTGCCTTAGACATTTTGCAGTGACATTGAATGTAAGGTGACCTTGCTCAAGGACCAGGGCGGATCCGGGTTTAGGGCGGATCAGGGTTTTAGGCTCTCCTCGGATTTAGGGCGTTCCTGGTTTAGGACAATCCGGGTTTATGGCGGTTCCAGGTTTAAGAGTATTCCTGCTGGGAATAGGGTGTATCCTGCTGTATCCTGCTGCCTGAGTTCCCCTTGTGTTCTCCCCGGATTCAGAGAGTTTTTGGGAGGCAGAGAACGTGGATTTCCCCAGAACGTGTTTGGAGATGGCCGGTGTGAGTTCGGGAATAAAGAATTGCTGTTTGAATCTACAAAGCTGTGAGTGGCTCATGATTTTCTGCCCAGCCAGACTGCGGCAACTACTGGAAAACACGAAAACAGCAGACAGATGTAGCTCCAAGGTGGAGCACGCATTTGGCACTCACAAGACTCTGGGGTCATTCCAGCCCCCCAAGTTTAAAAATAAATAAAAGCAGAAGAGATCAAATGCCAAGGAGCTTGCATTGTTCAGCCTGGAAATGGAAACAAGGACCCCTGGGGTGTGGCCTAGGGGCAGAGCTCCCACCCAGCAGGCATGAGGCCATGGATCTGAGCCCCAGCCCTTCAAAAGGAAAGGAAAGGAACATTGACACAAGACAAATTAGAATAGAACCAGCAAATAACAGAGGGGGGCTCTGGGCTGCAGGTGTAGCTCAGGTGCAGATCTGCCTTTTTTTTTTTTTTTTTTGCAGGAGGCCAAGATCCATCTCCAGCACCTCCCCCTGCTGGGCCACAAGGTGGTGCAGGTTGAGTCTGAGTATTTCTAACCATTGGAAGTGAGTGGCTGAATTTCCTGGGGGAGGGAGGGACTCGCCACCAATAATCAGCAATGAGCTGGCATTCTGTAAGAGCACCCTTAGCCTTGGGTGGCAAGGCAGCAGGGTCCCTGGGCCCAGTGTTAAAGTCCACCTGGAGTGGGGGCAGGGCCCTGGACTCTGCACTACCCTGGGCTTCTTCAAGGAAATTGACTACAGATGTGTCCTTGGGTGTTCCAAGCCTTGGAGAGGATGGAGAATCAGGCTCCTGATGACCTGGTGAACCGGTAAGCTCCTAGCGTGTGCCAAGTACTTTCCATACACTTTTCAAATCTCCATGCCAGACTGGACCAACTGGTCATTCTTCGCTCAGAGACACTGTTGCTCACAAGAGAAGCCATGTGCCCAGTGAGACCCAGACTAAGAGCTCTGGGTGGGATGGGCAGGAAAATTTTCAGCGGTCCCCTGGTATCCACAGGATATTTTTTTTTCTTTTTGGTACTGGGGATTGAACCCAGGGAGTCTCTACCACTGAGCCACATCCCCAGCCCTTTTGCTTTTATTGGGAGACTGGGTCAATTGCTGAGGTTGTCCTTGAACTTGAGATACTCCTGTGTCGGCCTCCTGGGTCACTGGGATCACAGGCGTGTGCCACCACACTCAGCCCTCCTTTTATCTTTTAATTTTGAGCCTGGTATAAGGGATTGAGCCGGGCACTTTACCACTGCGCTACAACCCTGCTCGAGGAATACAATATGCAGGAGGATGTCAACCTGGGCCCTGGGGAGGAGCCTAACACACCTGGCAGGCTGTGCTTCCTGCTCCTTGGGAGCCACTGTCATGTAGGAAGCTCAGCCCTCCTGAGACCACCAGGTTGAGAAGGAGGCCCTGGTGGGCAACAGGCCATATACAGAAGAGGACCGGAGGGCGCTGGTTCATTTCTCCACTCAGGAAGTGCTTCCTCTATCTTACCCTAATTCCTATATATGAGCAAGGTTGTCTCTGGCTTCTGGTCTATTTCAGTTTGATACCTGTTCCTAACCTACAGCAGCTCTCACTTACCATTGCTTTATAAATATTTACATATGGAATATAGCTCCTTCGTTGTTTCAGTGTTTTTTCAGAATTGTCCTGATTGTGCTTTTTCCCTTTCATGTGAATCAGCTCGTCAAATTCTATGCAAAATTATCTGGGGATTTTGGCTGAGAGTACGCTGAAATCATACATTAATTTGGGGAGAGCTGGCATTGAAATTACACTGGACTTTTCCGCCCACCGGCAGGGTGCTCAAGGGCATTCTCTGATGGCCTTTGGTAAAGTTTCCAGTTTTCTCTTCTAAGGTTTTCCAAGTTCTGGTTGGGCTCTACAGTGGACCAAATTCTTTACAAGTTTAAAGTCCGTCCTAACCCCCTGCTCCCTTACCCTTTCAAAGGCCTCTGCAGGCCCTTCTGCTTACACGATTGTTACAGATTGCTTACTTTTTCCAGCTGTTCCCAAGTTACATCCTGTGTGTTTCCACATGTGTTGGGTGAAGTCTGAAGGCCAGGCTGGGGTTTCCAGTCCTGCTTGGGAGGGGAACAAGGTTGGGCAAGGATCTAGGAAGATGGGGGCGGGCAAGGGCCCTGGGACCCCGGCCTGGGGAGGAAGAAGCCTGTTCTTTGTCCCTGGGAGGTGGCCTGTCTGGAGGGAGGGCATCTGCAGGCCCAGGGCTGGGGAAAGGGTGGCTAAAAGCTAGGTCTCCCTTCTTGGGAAAAGGGTGGGCAGCAGCCAGCTCCTCCATCCTGTGCCTTCATGCATGTGTGTGTGTGTGTGCGTGTGTGTGTGTGTGTGTGTGTGTGTGTGTGTACGTGCATGCGTGTTCTGCACATGTGGCATCCCTGGGGCTTTCTGTTTCTAGCGGCTTCTCACGTTTTCCAATTGAGTGGCCTGGGTTCAGAACCCAGCTCAGCCACTTCCTGCCTGCAACCCAGTGTCCCCGAATGACACCTCCTCTGAGCATCAGGGCTGAGAAATTCTCTGTCCCACAAACTGTGAGCTTCAGGGGAGGCGGGGTGAGAACTCTTGCCCATGGCTGCACTCCAATAGGCACGTGACTCATGGCGGGTCTAAACAGAATTCATGCATCCATCCTGCTGGGGAGGGGTGTGCCCTCTGGGCAGAGAACATTCCAGCCTGAAGGACAAAAGGGACCCAGAGCCTCAGTGGGAAAGGGCTTGGCCTGTTTGGGCTCCAGAAAGAAGCTGGAGGCCTGGGGTGTGGCTCAGTGGTGGTGCTTGCAGCCTGAGGCCTGGTTAATCCCTGGCACTGCCCCAGACAAAGCAAACAGGACACAACAGGGTCAAACACAAGAGGTGGGAGCCAGTGACAGGGAGGGACCTTCTCCTTAAACAGGCTGCTCTCCTGAGGACAAGAGCTGGAGGGGAGGGGGCTCTCCCAGCTGCCCGGGGGAGAGACACTGGGGCCTATGGGCCTCGCAGGCCCCTTCGCACCTCGTGGGGACAGTCTGAGCTCAAGCATCTGAGCTCTGGCATCCTTACTGTCGCCCATATCTGATGGTTACCAAGACAGTAGAAGAGAGTACATTGTAGGTCTTATAGCCAGAGAAACAGAGTCCAAGAGAAATGACCTACTCCTATTAAAGACAGGTAGAGTCAGGCCGGGCTTGGTGACCCACACCTGTAACCCCAGAGACTTGGGAGGCCAACACCTCAATCTGTCCTGTAGGCCACCATGTTTGTGGTACTTAGTTACAACAGCCCTAGTAAACTAATACCCTCTGGAAGGAGAGGAAAGCCTGTGTGAGCCCCCCCATGCTGACCTGAAGCTTCCTAGAGGAGGTGATGGTGAGTGGGGCACTGAAGGTGGTAGGAGTTCACCAGGTGGGGAAGTCAGAACATTCCAGGCAGCGGGAAGTACATATGTAAAAGCCAGGGGAGGCTGTTTTTTGGACCTCTTTGAATTTCCTGCCTGCCCTGCCCAAGTATCTGAGATCCAGAAGCTCTTTGGCTCTGAGATAATGGAAACATGACGTTGACCAGGGAGCCCCTTGGCCCAAGGCCATGAGACACATCACTCTCACGGGTAGGGGGTGCACACAAGCCTGCCCACGAAGCCCGGCTGGCTAGGTGGGGGTTGGCTAGGTGGGCGCAGGCAGGAGGAAGCCCCAGCTGTTCCTCAGGGTCCAAAGCCTCTTCCTAGTGAGGCTAGGGTGGGCCATTCTGGGCTGGCTGGGGCTTTCTTGTGGTTCCAAAGGATGCACAGCACCCTGGAAGGACACTCAGACACAAGTGGCTCTCGATATAAGTACTTTATTTTAATTACAATATTTCCACACAAAACTACAGTAGCACAAAACATAATACAAAAAATAGATTCCCACCTCCAAACCCCACACCCATGTGCCCACAGAGAAGCAAGTCCTGTGGCTCCCCTGGTCTTGGGAGTGCACTGCCCATCTCTCCTTGGCCTTGACACTGTGGAGGGGCAATGGGAGTGGGGACCCTGCCTCTGCGTGGGCCTGGGCTTCTCCCCCTGCCCCCGCACATCCTGACAGGGAGTGCCATCTCCATTCCCTCTGGCTAGACTGCAGCCCAAGACACTTGCTTCTGGCTGGTGGTGTGACAGTTTCCAGGACCACCCTTACCTGGGGAAGGCAGGAGGGTGGGGCAGCAGAGGCACAGGGAGGCGCAGGGATGGGAAAGGCCCACCTCCCAGGTGGCTGGCTCTAGCTCCTTCCCTGGTTCCTTCTTATCTTTCTCCCAAAGAGCTCCCAGGCCTTGAACTTGTTTGTGAGTAACAGGGGCCTCACCTGGAGCCTACTTGCAAGCCTCCTGCTGACCCGAGCTCACAGGGCAAGGCTGAGCTGTCTGTGCCTCTTGGACAAGGCTTCCTCGGTAAGGGGCGCGCCATGGGGCAGGGCCTAATCTCTCACGGGGGCTGCTGTGCGGCTGCAGTCGGGTCCACCTACCTGGTGGAGCCTGAGCATCTGCTGTTGGGAGGAGCTGTGGCCTCTAGAAGGGGTGACCTTCTTGGTCTCTTGACTCCACGGGCTAGACTGGGCTGAGAAACCCTTCCCTTAGCCTCCTGTCAAAGGAGGGGAGCCTGTCCAGCTGCAAGGGCCGTCCTGATCTAAATCAGGGGGCCTTGATTGCTAGAGGCCAGGGTGAGGGCAGCGGCATCTAACTTCTACTACCCAGAGTCACAGCCCTGCAGGCCAGAGCTCCTGGGGGCTGAGGGGTGGCCCTGTGAGCATCGGGAGTGGGAGTATGGCCTTGGGTTCCAATCAGGACACTCGGGGGCTCCACTGAGGAGGCCAGGGGCCACTGGGGCAGGGGTCATCTCCTCAGCACAGCCCAGGCCGCAGCCTCAGATAAGGCACTAGAGAACTGGTCTGGAAGCTGACCAGGCTTGGGGCTGAGGATGGAGTTCAGGGGAGGATCTGGACCCTGCTGCAGACAAGAGCGACATTCTCTTTCCTCCTTCCCTTGGGGGAGAGGGATCCTGCAAGGCAGAGCCCAGAATGGCTGGGGTGGCGGTGTTGCTACAGAGAAGCAACAGGTCCCGGGGGTTACCTGAAGAGGAAAGACCAAAAGAGAAGGTCTATGGTCAGCTGTGAGCATCTGGTGCTTGGAGGGCCCTCTGCTCCAGCTGGGGTGCCCTCAGACCTGGCTTCATCTGCCATAGCCATCAGTCCCCTGCTGTAACTGTGGGGATGAAATCTTCCTTGCTGGGGTTTCCATGGTTGAGCTCCGGGGACAGGGGCAGCAAGCTGAGAGCAGCTGGCCATGAACTGGGCCTCTGCCTGGCTCCCCCATTTCCTGTCTGTGGGTGACCATGCAGTAGTAACCAAAGTCAGAGGATTTGCTTAGTGGCGTGGGGCAGGCGTGTGTGTGTGTGTGTGTTCCTGACTCAGCCCAGCCTTGCAGTGAGGGGGTAAATCAGTGGGGCTTCCTTTGTCCACAGGTTATTTAGGAAAAAAAAAAAAGAAAACATAATAAATATAACAATCCTTCCCTCAAAAAAAAAGTGTTTTAAATGCATTTTTCCCTGAAGATTTCCAGTGTATTCCACAATGTTTAAAAAATAGTTTCCCCAAAAATAGATCTTAAAGCATTTGACACAGTGGTAATTGTGGTCTATGTGGTGCTGGATGTGGGCGAGGGGGCTGTGTCCCCCGGCCCTTGTCGCTGTGGGGCCCAGGCCTGGTGAGCCACCAGCCCAATACCCGAATGCCCACTGGATCTGGTGCTCGCTGGGATGCCGGTCTGCACAGGGGAGCAACTCGGGTATGCAGAGGACCCCCACCCGGCCCAGTGCCGGCTGCAAACCCTCCAGTTCGGGGAAGGGGCCCTGGGCGGCCAAGGGGTTGGAAGAAGGGGCAGACTTGGCAGCCTCCCCTGGGGGCTCATCCTCAGCCCCTTCCTCTCTTCCGTCTTGGCTCTTTGTGATGAAGGTTCATGGGTGACCCAAGGGGGCAGTGGAAGTGTTCTGAGAACTCTTTGGAATTGGAGAGGGAGCCGATGACCCTGAAGCGAGAGGGGCTGTGGGGGTCGGTGATGAGGCCTTCGTGAGAGCTCTTGGGCGTTCGGACAGAGCACCAGACCTTTGAGGGAACAAGGGGGAGAAGCTGGGGTCACTGTGGGGCCCTGAGGCCGCCAGACTGGTCCCACCACTGCAGGGTTGGAATGAGCCCTCGCCTGGTGCTCACACCCCAAGGACTCAGGAAGGCCCCTGGCCTCCTCAGTGGAGGGGAGGCTGGAGTGCGCCTATGCCCCTCTCTGACGCAGGTGTCACCAAGCTGTGTCTCTTCAGCCAGAGCCGGTTCTCTGTCTGACACCAACGTACCAGGCTGGGATTCTGCCTAAACTCCACTTTACAAATCTTGGATTTAGTCCAGATTTCATATTTTCTGGGTAGGACACTCTCTCGAGAGGCAGCTCTGGGAATCAACTGAAGGCCAACTCAAGTGCCAACCTGGTGGGTCTTGATTTCTTTCTCCCCCGGTTCTGGGGACTGAATCCAGGGCTGCTCTCTCACTGAGCTACTTCCCCAGCCCTTTCCATTTTCTATTTTGAGACAGAGTCTTGTTAAGTTGCTGAGGCTGAGCTCGAACTGGTGATCCTCCTGTCTCAGCTTCCCAAGGAGCTGGGATAATAGGCATGCATTACCGTGTCTGGCTATGTTAAGAAGTTTCTAGAACCCCAGAACCAGGAGGGGCCTTCTCCACCACATACAGGATACTAGTATTCTTTCTTGGCCCTTCCTTGAATCTCTCTAATGACAGGAAGCTCACCTCCTCACAGGCTAATGACCTGAAGACGGTCTGATGAGTTAGGGAGCTGGTGATTGGAGGGGACCTTATCTGTTCCCCTAATGAACTCACCTGTGCAAACCCCAGGAAGAAGAGCTGGTCATTGGTGAGACCCAGCGTGGGCAAGGTCTGCTCCTCCCCATTCTTCTTTACCCAGTTCTGGTAAGCCTGGGAGGAGAGAAGGCCAGAGGTTGAGGGCAGCCAGGACAGAGGGGCGAGGGGCTAGTGTGCAGGCTGAGGCTGGTTTCTGAGTTCTGGGCCTTGGCTCAGCCTGGAGGATCCCTCCTCTTTCTCTGCTCCCTCCCTAAAGGGGAGTGCAATCGACCCCATGGCCTAAAACACCACACAATGCTGATGGCTCTCCAATGTGCACTTTGGCACCAGCCTCTTCCCTGATCTGGATATTCAACTGCCTTAGCTGGAAACCCAAGGTCACATCCAAGTCAGCATGGCACAGAAGGAAGAAGTCATTTACATGAACCCTCACCAAACCTGCCACCATAGGATGGCACCACCACCCTCCTAGTTACTCAGGCTCAGAGTTCCCCCCAACTCTTCCAGCCAAGCCAAACACCCCAAAACTGACCCTCCTCACCCTTCCCCCTCTAGCCTGGGTAACCTCACAACAGCTTCCAATGGGTCTCCCTAATTCAGAGGAACTGAGGACACAAGCCTGGTCCCCTCCTCATGTGGCAACTCGAGCGAACCATCTAGGGCGAGTGTTGGCAGACCTCCTCTGTGAGGGCCGGAGTAGATGTTCCAGCTTTGGGGCTACCGGTCCCTGTTGAACTATCCTCCTCTGCGCTCAGAGTGCAAAAGTAGCCACAGGCAACCTGTGAATACAATGTGGCCAGGTCCCCCAAACCTACGGGGACAGGCTGGGGCTGGATTTGCCCATGGGCTGCCGGCTTGCAGACCTGCCTTAAAGAAGGAATAAGATCATATCTCCTGTTTGACCCTGTAGTGGTTCTCACTGTCGCCAGAATAGAACCAAGCTCCTTTCTCAGTGACAGAGGCCCTTGCTCCTGACTCCTTCCACTACCCCCTGCCTCTGGCCCTTTTCCCTTGGTGAGTCGCCAGGCTGCCTCTCAGGCCGGGACCCGTGTCTGAGTCACTTGGTTTCACCTCTGGCCACCTGAGGGTGCAGGTCAGGGGCTCAGAGCCAAGCCAATGGGCTCAAATGGTAGCGACTTACTCCAGACTAGGATCGGAACCCAGAACTGGCTCTGTGCTCAGTGTCCTCCTGGGCCCTGCTGCCCTACCTGGCAGTGGGTTCCCCCGCAAAGGCAAGAAGGGGCCGGCTCTGCAGGTGGACCCTGCCCTGGCTCTCTCCTGGGACTCTCAAGCAGGTGGTCTCCAAGCAGAAGGCCTTGGGCACTCGGCTCAGGTGCTGCGTCCACAGTCAGTGCTCACGTCCTCCCCACCCCCACCGACAGACGAGGAAGCCGAGGCACAGCACTCCTGCAGCTTGCCAGGCGTTTCTACGCTGACCTACTGATGAGGCATCTGGACAGATGTGGACCTGGACAGGTGCACAGGGGGAGCAGACCCACCCGATAGGCCACCTTGAGGCCCCCGTTGTCTGCGATGTTCTCCCCGAGGGTGTGGCGGCCGTTCACCGGCTCCCCGTTCACCGGCTCCCCGTTCACGCTGTAGCTGCTGTACTGCTCCACCATGCACTCCGTCTGCTGTTTGAAGGCCTCCACCAGGCCCAGAGGTTCCCATCCTTGTCATACTCCCGCCCTGTGGTCAGAGCGCAGGAGTGGCACTATCGCTCTTCTTCCCTCCCAGTGGGAAGTCGGTTCCCCTCTCTGACCCCACCCTCCAGCCTGTACAGGGACAGGATGCCCATCAGAGGGCCAGAGGATGGGCCAGACCGAGTGGAGAGGGTGGGGAAAAGTGGCCAGGCAGGCGGCCATGTGGCTGTACAAAGGTTTGAGGCACAGGGTGGATCTCCACTGGCCAAGGGCCTTGGATCCCAAGGAATGGATCCAGCAAGGGGCCAGTGGAGTTGGCAGAATCAGGAGCACATGACAGGCCTGGTTTCCAGGGTCTCTGCCACTTCCTTCTTGTCCCCGAGCAGGGGGCAGTTGAGGAAGACCATGGACACTAGCTGCTGAGGAGGGTGTGACTTCCATGTCTCTGACTCCTGACTCCTACTGAGCACCGAGCACCCAGCACCCTGCAGAAAGTGCTCACTATAGCCTTCACACGATCCTCCCCACCCCCACCTGGACCTGTTGCACCCATTTTGCAGATAAGGAGACGGAGGCTTGGAGAATGATGTGACTTGCCGAGGTGAGAGCATTTGGCAAGCGGCCGAGCCAGGGTTTAGACTCTGGTCCTTCTCTCCAAAGCTAAGTCCCAGGGAGCAGAGGCAGTGGGGCTAAGAAGCTGATGGGCTCTGTCTGGAGGGACTCCAAGGAACCTGTACTTTGATCATCAAAAGCGTGAGTCAGCTCATGGCCCACGACGACACCAATGCCACCAAAGATTAAGGCCCTGGAGGGAGACACAAAGTGAGAGCAAGGCCTCTGGCTCCTGCCCTGCCATGTGGCCCTCACTTCTTGGGCCTGAGATGTAGCAGGGGCTCTGTGGGACACAGCCCTGGAGACAGTGGGAGGCTGGGCAGTCTAAGGGAGCCAGCTGTGCCCTGTGGGTGACATGCACGTGCTGGACACTCTAGAGGATCACTGTCCCCTCCCACAGACTAGCAGTTAAGCTTTAAAGCAAACGAAGCCTGGGAATGGGCCAGTGCCTCTTCCCAAGCTCCACGCAGTCATCCCGGGAGTCCAGCTACTAGGTCAGCGCCCTCACCCTGCCAACTCCCTGGCTGCAACTGCTCTAAGCCACCGTCACAGCAGTATTTCCCACATGGGGCTCTTGACTGCACGACTGTGCCACGTTTCCCGATTGCAGGAGCTTTCGGCCCCAGAGACCCTTGGAGGGAAGGCAGGGGACAGGGGCTGCTGCGCTCTGCACCCACGACGCTGCAATCCTAGGCCACCTGGGCCACCAGGGCACAGATGGCTCAGTGAGATGGCTGTCAGGGTCAGCTGCAGACACAGGGCTGGCTGAGGGGCAGGGGATCCGTCAGGGCACCAGCACCAGAGATGGCCTACTTGGGCGAGGAGCGGGTGTAGAAGGGCGCCTGCAGGATCCCAGCCGGAAACACGATCTCGTTCTTGGTGGGCGAATAGTAAGCGTTCACCATGGGCGGGGTCATGCTCCACCTGCAAACAACAGGTGCGTGAGAGCCCAGGCGGTGGGCAGAGCGGAACTCTAGTGGGTACTCCTTGACCTCAAGACCAGGTCAGCACAAGGACATCAGGCAGCACTGTTTCTGAGGGGGAAGCTAGAGAACACCTGAATACCTATAAATCAGTGATGTCACCTCAAAAGGTGCCACACGGAGGCACTCACAGACAGCAAGAGGGACCATCAGATATTGAACTGAGGTTATTTTTGAGGCTTGAAATGTGTCTAGCAGCCGTTCTAAGGTGTGGTCTAAAGTGACAGTCCCCAAGATCCTCTGGTTTATGATGTCAAAACTATTTTCATTATAACATTGAGACACTCTGTCTCTGCCACATGTTGAGATCTGCATCATGGTACAAAAGCAACCTTGGATGACACTGCTGCCGCCTGGGCAGGGGGCCGGGCAAGTCCTAGTGGCCACCTGCTCCTTCCCTAGCAGGTGCTCCAACCAAAACAAGCCAGCGGGTCATTTTCGTTGACAACACCCAGGAAAAAGTAGCCTAATCATTAATTCCATTAAATCTCGACCCCCAAGTACCAGTCTTTTCAATATCCTGTGTGACCAATGGGGAATACCCACGTGGTGCTTCAGGTCTCTCTCATCCTCTTCGGATGACCGACCAGCCATGGAATTTTGGACTTGGGCAACAAGGCAGACATGTTCTTGAAAATGAAAAAGGAAGCTTAGCACCTCAGGGGAACTAATTCACATTTTGTCATTTATTACCAATGATAAAAATCTGAGGTTTCAAGAAAAATGAAGTTTAAAAGAAATATTGAAATTTTGGAAAACTTGTATTGACCATCATGAATTTGATAGCTTCCCAGTACTTTAAGACTTTTCTCAGGAGGTCAACTATGATGTTAACTAATGTGGATTTTTTTTTTTTGGCAGAAGTATATGAGAGTCGAAAATCTGTAAATCTTAATGGAACCACGATTTTTTTTCTTTTCTGTTTTTTTTTTTTTTTGTACTGGGGACTGAACCCAGGGGTTTGTAACCACTGAGCCCCATCCCCAGCCCTTTTTTATATAGTATTTAGTGACAGGGTCTTGCTGAGTTGCTTAGGGTCTTGCTAAATTGCTGAGGCTGGCTTTGAACTCATGATCCTCCTGCCTCAGCCTCCTCAGCTGCTGCAATTGCAGGCATGTGCTACCAGGCCTGGCAAAACACTAAACTTAATGTGTTTAGATGCACATTTAAAATTTATATTTTAGGTACACACAATTTATGTTTTTACTCAGTCTAAGAAATTTGAACCATTTATGGCAAGGAGATAGATCCTTTCTGCCAGTTTACAGATTAAAGGTTTGTTTGTTTGTTTGTTTTCCCTTAAGCCAAAAAAAAAAAAACAGATTAAGGAACTTACAGTTCTGATTTTAAAAACAGGCATATATACACAATGGACTATTATTCCACACTAAAAGAGAATAAAATCATGGCACTATCAGGTAAATGTATAGAGTTGGAGAATATCATGCTCAGTGAAGTAAGTCAATCCCCCAAAAAACCAAATGCTAAATGTTTTCTCTGATATAAGGAGGCTGACTCATAATAGGGTGGGAGGGGGAAAGCATGGGATGATTAGAGGAACTCTAGACAGGGCAAAGGGGTGGGAGAGGAAGGGAGGGGGACATGGGGGTAGGAAAGATGGTGGAATGAGATGGATATCATTACTCTAATACACGTATGAAGACATGAATGGTGTGACTCTACTTTGTGTATAACCAGAGATATGAAAAACTGTGCTCTATATGTGTAAAATGAATTGTAATGCATTCTGCTGTCATACATAACAAATTAGAATAAATAAAAATAGTGATTTATACATATATATCTTACAAGATATTCTTTCATAATAAAATTATATATATATGTATATATATGTGTGTGTGTGTGTATGTGTGTGTGTTTGTGTGTGTGTGTGTGTGTGTGTGTGTATGGCAATACGAGACTATTTGAAAAGTCCTCCAAAGACAAACACTAAGAAATCCTGAATACATACAAAAAACATACTTTGAAATGTGAAGTTGAGTGTACAGGGAGAAAAATAAATTTCAATGTGCCCAGAAAAAAAGACTCCAACATCCAGGCACAGCATAGCTGGAGTGGCTGCCCCACTGGATGGGGTGGGTGTTTAATGATGAGGAGCTTGTGATGAGCAAAGTATGATGAGCAGTCTAATACAAATGTGAATTCTAGAAAGGGCTCTAGAGAAAACTGTCCCCCCCACCACCATAGAAGAAAAGTAAAAACGCTCAACTGTGTCATCCTGTGCTCAGAATATGTGAGCGTGAGTCTGGCAACAGTTTTAAATCATTAAGCTCATTAGCTAGACCCAGCAACCCCCAAGACAATAAATTTAAACAAAAACAAATCAGAAATTAGTAAGATTACTGAGCCACCTGGTCTAGTGGAGAAAAGGCCCTGAGCCAGGCCATATAGCATTCTGACATATGGCCCCAAAGAAAATGAACTCGCCATCCAAAATCAAAAGCCCACTCAAAAGTAGAAAGGAAAACAGCATATTGAGGCTTTCTAAACCTTCAGGCAATTGGAGCACAGATATATAGCCATTAATGTTTTAAAATGTACATTAGACATAACCAAAAAGAAAAACAAGTGTATGTAAGAATAGATACAGCCATAATTTTTTTTTTTTAGTAGAAACTGAACTCGGGGGCACTCACCTACTGAATCACAGAACCACAACCCCAGCTCTATTTTGTATTTTATTCAGAGACAGGCTCTCACTCAGTTACTTAGTGCCTTGTTGCTAAGGCTGACTTTGAACTTGTTATCCTCCTGGCTCAAAAATCTTTTTAAAAAGCTAGGTAAAATACTTTTCTAAAAAATACATATTCTTTAAAGCATTGCTGAGCTGGCAAAACTGTAAAGGAAACCTAGAGAAATGACAAGGAAGAAAAGTGCCTAGGGAATAGGAGGGTTCTCATTCAGACAGCCAGAGGGATTGGGGGCCAGGAACAAAACCCCAAGAGCCCAGAACATGCAGAGCTTGCTAAGGGACTAAATCCAGTGAAAAACCTACCTTGGGAAAAGGGGTGGCACACAATCCCCCACTGTGTTGGTGTTGACTTTGTAAAGAGGGAGGAACATTCTACTGAAAAATTTGAAACTATAAGCTGCCTCTCCTGTGCATAGGTAGCTCACATAACACAGTAGTCTGACAGTAAATGGGACTTTGTTTTTTTCATATCTTTTCCTTTAGATTGGCAGGGAGAATATGAAGAATACTTGGAAAACTTCTCCCTGATTCGCTTCTAGATATTTTCTTCATGTTTTCCACTTTTGTTCTCCTTTCCCTTCTCATATTTTTGTGCATATGTGTGTATTTGTACAAGTAAGCAAACATGAATGCACACTATTTTACTGAACCATCTAAAGTGATGTTGGGGGCACTGTGACACTGTAGCCCTGTATACTTCAGCTGATACCTCTGAGGGTAAGGCAATTCTTCTATCTCATCCTAACACTAAACATACAGTTTATGTCCTATTTCCCCAATGCCTTCTAAAACTTATTTTTCCCATTTTAGATCCCAGTTAAGTTTTTTGAATTGCATTTGTATAGCTCTCTTTAGTTTTTTCTAACTTATAACTGTCTCCTCTGCCCAAGCCCTTTTGTCTTCTTTTATTGTATGTTGCTACATGATATTTATTCTTTTGAAGAACAAGTCAGGGTTACTTCCCCTAGCAAATAGAGGTTAAATGCTTAGCTGGCTTATTACTCTTCAGTCAGAATTTGAAGACTGAATGCATAATCTGTGATTGTAGAAATACAAGGGGATTTCTGTCATTCACTCTGTCATGGTATAGTCTGTTGATAGTCATTGTCTAATGAGGAACCCCAAGAAGAGTGTAAATAACTTCCCCCAAGCTCTACAGCTACTCAGATCAAACGCAGCTTATTCACCCTCTTCCAGCATGCTTCAAAGCCAGTCAACCTATATTCTGATTCCATTCTGACTTCTTTGTGTTAAAACCTGACAAGAGGCCTTTGCCATGGGCTCTTCATATCTCTGTCACTCAGACCTCAGACAGGTAGGCTCTGAAGTGCCAACCCAAGGGAGACAATTTCCCAGATCTGTGTTCCTTCCCCATGTTTATCTCCATTTGAGATGTATTTGCATCTTTATCATTGTTACACCCTGAAACAAAGCTTTTCAAAATGCTCCAGGCTTCCACGGTTTTGACTTTTCTTACATAAATAAATATTAAAAGCAATAATAAGCTCCTATCATGCACCTCTCCTGACTCTCTCCAAAGAAAAAAAATTAAGGAGTGACTGTTCTAAGTATTAGAAATGACAAAAGTCTACCTTTCTTTTAAGCACCTGTCAAGTCCACATACTAAAATTCCTTGGAGGAAATGAAAGATTTCCACCTGGAGGAAAAATACCTACAACCAGAAACCACAGAAATTGATGGAATCCTCATGACCAAGCTGATAAGTGATAACTGTGACAAAATCTGGAATTCCCAAGCAAAATATGATGATCTCCTCATTGCAACCTACGCAAAGGCAGGTGGGTGTGCAGAAATAGCAGTAGGTGGCATCAGCCTTAGCAAAGCAATGATATTGAAATTGGGACTCCTAATTTTAATGAATATAGTTTTTCTTCAGTACTGGTCCCTGGAAAAAGTGGAACCAAGACTTATTCATGAATGCAAATGCAAGATCCTCCCTCTTATTTAAGTCCTTGGTAAAGAAAGAGGTGGCCAGAATTGCAATGGAATAAAAAAAAAATTACAAAACAACGTAAGAGCACAGAATCTAAGAAATAGTGTAGAAGTTCTTCCAGTAAATCTTGGCTGCCCAGGATCTCCTTCTTCTCTGTTAAGCTTTCCTGAATGAACAGTAGCCCCTATTTCTGAGATGTTCCTCCTAGGGAGAAATTGACAAGAAAATGAATCTTTCAGCCCAATAGATACTGGGCTAAAATAACAGCGTCTAAAACCTATGTGAGTATGGTGGAATGCATCTGGGAAAGTGGAGATGATGTCTACCAGTCTCTTATAAAATGAAGTGGATTATGTGGGGGAAAAAAGGCAAAGGATATCTCAGGATTGTGCAGAATAGACAAATAGGAAAAGACTGTGATGAAGTGACTGATGATCTCCTGCATTTTCTATATTTCTAATTCCACACTGTGTGACCAAGTGAAGCAAAGAACTATAAGCTGTAACCAGTTTGAAAAAAAATCTCTCAGGGACCGCTTGACTCAGTAAGAAAAATATTAGATATTCATAATCAGAAAGATTGCAAGAAAGTGTGGATTCACTGAAGATATTTGGAAGATGCTTCTTTCTTCATAGATTCTGAAGCACCCCACCTCACCAGATCTTATTTAGTCAACTAGGTTAGGCACTTTCAGTTTCTCAATACTCTTCTTTCCTGACTAATTTGCTTTGGACACTTCTCTTGCCTAGTTCTTAACTTCATCCTGTATTGTTCTTCAGGAAGAAATTTTGTTTCAACTCACCTTGGAAATTATGCAGTCGAACATATTGTCCTCTATACCATGGTCCTGACACTCTTTCTCTCTATTCCCCACTTCTCAATACCTCTCAACCTCTTCTGAGCCTTTCTTACACTTCCAGCATGGAGAGTATGCCTGCCTCTCTCTCTTAGCTCTTGAAATTTCCTCTCCTGGCTTGCCCTGCCTCCTTAATGGAGATGCACACTCCATTCTGCTTTGAGTCTTCATTCCAGGCCTTGTACCTTTCTCCTCAATTAGACCTACTGACCCCCACTGCAGTAACTCAGCCTCCCTCCCATAATTTAACTTTTGCCTATCCATATGTCCATTAATATCCCTCTTCTATATCATTTAGAATTCAGGTTGACTAAGGGTATCAGAAAACTCAAAA
Organism: Callospermophilus lateralis; assembly: GCF_048772815.1. Taxonomy (NCBI): domain Eukaryota; kingdom Metazoa; phylum Chordata; class Mammalia; order Rodentia; family Sciuridae; genus Callospermophilus; species Callospermophilus lateralis. Next base: position 20,838 of record NW_027513890.1, read on the forward strand.
TAACACAAAAGAAAAGTTGTCCTTATATTGGTAGTCCAATACTGAAACAGTGGCTGCACCCTTCATCAGCAAACCTGACTCCTTCTAACTTTCTTCTCCACCACCTTAAGATGTGGCTTTTGCTTCTATGGTCCTGTATAAGTTGCTGGAGGTCCAATCATCATTCCAAAATACCATCAAAGAGGTCGTAAATAAGGAGTTACTCTCTGTACCTCCCTTTAAAAACTGCTTCCCAGAATTTAGTGCCCTGGCCACATGTAATTGCAAGAAAGATTGAAAATGCAGCTTTTTACATAAATAGTTATAAGTCCAGCTAATATTTGAGGATCTCTTAATTTGAAAGGAAAAAAATATGAATAGTAGCTAGATAATAAGCAGTCTCTGCCATATTTCCTCCAAAAAGAAAACCATAATAGCTTGTTAAAGGAGGGACATTGGCTAATTCATCTTTATGTCTCATTACATTTGATTCAATATTTATACAACCAATCTAGGTCTATTACCTGCAAATTTCTATGCTAAATACTAAGGATACAGAGAACAGGTGTTCAAAGAAGCACATATTATGAGCAGGTCGTGACAATGAGAATGGAGGGCCTCCAGTGCTCAAAGGAGGATCCCACCCACTTTGGTTGGCATACAGAAAAGGTGACACATGAGATGATCCTGTTCCATGTTCAGAAAAAGCAAATTTAACTGAATAATCAAGGAAAAATGGATTGAACTGTGCCATGGTGAATGGTATTGAGAATGATTGATGCTTTTAGGAACAACCTGGACACAGGAGATTGTGGACATGATCCAAAATGATGGAGATGTGCAAAAGTGCCAGAGGGCCAACACCTTTGACCAGCACCCTTTCCTAGAGTGGTCTTTACCTCCATCTCTCAACTCAGGTAAGTGTGCCCAGCTGGGACCTGAGAGGTCATTACCACCATACAGGGTCAGTCTTCACCTAAGGAAGGCATTTTCCCATAGGCCTCTTAGAAAGTATTTCCAAATGAAACTGAGAAGGAATCTGAAGATAATCTAAGTCAAAAAAGTAGGAAAAAATGACTTCCAAATTCCTTTTCTAAGATGTATGATTTGGCAGCATCAGGTAATCATTCTTTCCTTATGCTGGAGCATTTTAGTGTAGAGAAGGCAGATGGATCCTAAATAATTTGGATCCTAAATGTCTCCCCAGTGTCCACATAGTAAAGGCTTGATCCCCATTTGGAGTTGACAGAAGGTACAGTACCTTTGGTAGGCAGGACATGGTGGGAGGGGTTTAGAGCATTGGGTGTGCCCTTGAAGTTGAGGGACCCTTTGCTCTCCGTCTTGCCCTTCCTGTCCATGAGGTGAGTTGTTTTGTTCTACCCAACGCTCTCACCATGAGATGCTGCTTCATCATAGGCCCAAGGCAAAAGGGCCAAATGGTCATTGACTGGAACCTCTAAAACTGTGAATTAAAACAAATCTTTCCTCTTTATAAGTTGATTATTTGAAGTATCTGTTTTCATGATGGAAAGCTAACATAGCAAGATTGAGGAACCATAGCATCCACTGAGCCATAATTTTTTGGTATATAGATACTAAAATATTATTTAGCCATAAAGGAGTGAAATTCTGTCATTTGCCCCAATGTAAATGTGACTAAAGAACATTATGTTCAGAGAGATAAGCCAGACACAAAAAGAAAAATACTGCATGTTTTTGCTCATATGTGGGACTTAACATTTAATTTTATAGAAATTGTTGACTGCAAGTCACTAGAGGCTAGGAAGAGGAACCAGACAGAAATTGAATAATGAGCATCAAAATACAGTTAAATGGGAGGAAAACGTTCCAGCATTCTATACAGCACAGTAGGTCATCTATAGTTTTCAATAATTTCATTATGTAACTTATAATGAACTAGAAGAGTTCAAAGTTTCCTAGCACAAAGAAAAATAATTGTTTAAAAAGATGGAAATGCTGATTACCTTGACTTGATGATTACATGTTGTATACATGTTACATTATCACAGTGCCCCATAAGAATATATAATTTTGTGTTCATCATGTGTCAGTTGTTTTTAACATGTTTTGAAAAGCCACATTCCTGTGTCATTCTGCTGCCAGCTCACGAAGGGAATGTCTTCAAATGTATTTTATCTAAAACCTGTCTACCAAAGAATTAAATCAAATTTATATAGTAGCAATATCAAAAAACATCATGCATCACATCAAATATAGTAAGAAATGTAAGGCACAACACCTTTGAAGAGTCTGTAATCAAGTAGAGAATAAAGAACATGTTTTCATAAAATATATAGTAATAAATGGGACCTTTGGCAACAGAAGATAACCCAATAGTGAGAAGGCATAGACTTGGGAATCCAACTATTCTGCTAGAAATAGTGGTTGAGATTCTTGACCATGAACAAGTTATTAGGCATCTCAAAATCTAATGTTTTTTTATTTGTAAAATAATAATAGCTATAATAATGCCTATTGTTATTTATATTTATATTATTATTTAATAATACCAGATATTTGTTATGACATTTTCTTAATTTAATAGGGTCTTCAGCACTATAAAGCTCCTCCTTCTTCATTTCATATAAGAATTGAATCCTGCTTTATCTAATAGCATCACAATTCCTTTTTATTTTTAATTTGCATGTTTTATCTCTCTTCATTCCTTTACTTTGGTCTTTATTAGTCAGTGTGTTTTAGAAAGGTCTATTCTGCATATAGTTAGATTTCCTTTTATGAGTCAATTTGAAAAACCTTAATACTTCTAAATTTAAGAGCACTGACTCTTATTGATATGACTAATAGGTTTGGTTCTAATTATATCAGATTCAAAAATTTCAAAATTTTGGTTCTAATTCAAAAATTCAAAATTCAAAAATTTTGGTTCTAATTATGTCAGATTTAAAAATTTCATTTGAAATTACTGTGTATAATAATGTTTAATGTGTTTATATGATTTTTTTTCTTTTCTTTTATTTAAGTGCATGCAGGACTTTTTGTTTGGGTTTTTATTGTTTTGTTTGTTTTATTTTTTTATGATTAAGAAAATTTCTACCTTTTTGCCAGTGTTTATCTATCTATAAATTGCTACCTCTAAAAATGTAAATTTTTTTTCTCTTACATAATCTTTTATGATTTGATATGCTGGTTTCAAAAGAATCCTCTGACTCCCTCATTACTTATACAGAAGCCGGTGATATTACTCAAATTTCGAGTTGCATTATTTCTACTTCATTGTAATGTATAAGTTCTACACATTATTTTACCCAGGACTTTACTTGCATTATTTTAGATCTAGTACTAAATAATGTGAAAAATTGCTCTTAAGTACTTTTAACAAAGTGTTCTGGGTCATTTCTTGGTTCAATGAAACTTATTCTCATAGATAGTGAAGGAAGGGCTCCTATGTGCTGCATTTAGTGACTTCTTACACACTCAATCATTTATTCTACAATTTTTGGTATTTAAAGCACAGCTGCACTGGTTACAGTATCTTTTATTCACAAGTTCTTTCCTAAAGCCTCTTTAAAATGCTACTCCACTTTTCCCTTGTTTGTTTGTTTTTTTTATGCTATTTTTAAGAAGTCCAAGGCTAGTTGTATTCTCTCAACTTCATGAACCATTTCATCTGTTTTCTAGAGGTCCTTATCTTCAGATCTAGTAACTTCAGTATGTTTCAGAATTGATCATTATAAATCTACTTCCCATGGCTTAGATGTAAATTAAAGGGCTTGTTCCAGAAAGTTTGTACAACTTATGGACTTAAAAATTATTTCCATCTCACTATTTTTTTTTTTACTTCTCAGGAACTTCAATGCATGCCAGTTTTGGAACTTCCTCACCTGTCTTCTGCTTTGGACACTTTTTTTTCACTTCTTTCATTTTGTCACTGTTATTTTCTTAGGCATTTTCTTGCTTTCCTTCACTATCTCCTGTTAAGTTTGCATTTAAATCTTTTCTCCATTGTCTACATCATAATTTAATCTGTTTCTAATATTCTTTTATGTTCTTTCTATATCTTTCTTGATTTCTACCAGATCTTTTTGTACTTGCCTATCTTTTTTTCATTTCTACTCTTATTTCTTGTAGTTCTGATTTTATATATATATATATATATATATATATATATATATATATATATATATATATATATACAATTCCCAAATTTCTGTTTCAGAATATTGAATTTAGTCTGACAGGTTGTGGCACCATGTTTTCAGGTGTGTAGTTGGTTTGGGAAAGTGGTTTGCTTTTTCTGACTTTTACAGTAATTTGGTATTAATACACTCAGCCCTTTTCCACTTATGTTCATTTTATGGACAGTCCTTAGTTTGAAAGCACCCTCTTGCATCTGTAAGGCCTCTTCTGTGTGCTTTTGTTTGTGGATAGTGCTGGTGATGGGAAGAGGAGGAAGAACAGTCAAGAGTTGCTTTTCTTTTCATTTCCACAAGGTCTTTACTTTTTCTTCCTTCCCTCCTTTCTTTTCTTTCTCCACCATATTTCCATATAATACCTCCCTTTCTCCATAGATCTGCTTCTTTGTCAGATGGTTTGTTCTCCACAAATGACACTTCTGCTTTCCTTGCAAGCCTTCCCCTGAAGTTTATGCAGTGTTTAACCAGTCCCAGCTGCGCTCAGTGTTCTAGCACTTAGCATTGGACTTTCTCTTTCTAGGAATGATTCTGTCTATGCCTTACTCAGTCTTCCTGGCCTTGCTTATCTCCTGTTTCTCACAGAGCTCCACCTCTGTGGCCCTCCACACCCACCGACTGATGACTTCCCATCATGGCTCCCACATTTAACTATTTGGAAAAATTACTTGATGACTATAAAGCTCCACTTTTCAGTTAAAAGCATCTTGCTGCACAGTGCTCAGTGCTGGCACACGACAGGAACTTGGTTATGGAAGTAACAGCTGAAAGAAAGGCTGAAACTCTAGACAGAGCTTCTAGGGCCATCGAGGTGCCCCAGTAAACTCCCTCTCTTCAGAGGAATAGGCAGCTCTTCCATGCAACAACAGAGATGCCCAAAGAACCAGATACCCTGAGTCTTATTCTCACTAAACTAGACCTCCCAAAGCCTCTTTGTCTGCCCACCCAGGCACACCTCAGTGCTCAACAGGAGAGGGAAACAGTGTTGCCTCCATGTTTTGCTGTGCCTCATTAGTGTTGTACTCTACCAGAATGGACAGGTAGACTCTATGGGCTAGGGGGGCAACACGGACTATGACATCATTCTTTAAGGCACAGAGCCAGTCGTGTGGTCAATATGATTCCCAACGTTTGACAAAACACTATTGGATCCATGTAGCTGATGAGAAATGTTCAACTTATTTCCAAGGTCTGGACCTGGCCAATAAAATGCCTTCTCCTAGAACTCTGAAGACTCATCTACCTGTTCAGATGCTACCACCATCCTTCTGGAAAGAGAATTCAAAAGTAAAATTTGCTACTCTAAGTAGAAACAAGCAAAGACAGTCAAAGGAAAGTAATCAGAGAACTACATTGAACATGGTAGCTGTAGGCCATAATACCATACCCTTTTCTCTGGATCCACCTTCCTTTCCTAATACTATTTCTAGAAATATACTGGGAAATCGTTCTGATTGACAACTAATCCAACTTCAAAGGCAGTGATCAATGAAACAAAGCAGGCACTTCCTGAGGAAGGTTGGAATCTTAGTTTGGGTCCTCCAACAAGCATAGGGTATGGGGGAGTTAGATATGCAAATATCTACTTGGGGAAAAACCTGCGGGGAGAAAGTGTAGACAAAGGAGCATGGAGAGCCATCAGATCGTGATGCTGGCCTGATCCCGTGGGGCAAGTAAGGAGATCTAGGGACATTTTCAATGAAGCCCTGAACAAAATGCAGCCACACCAATGCAGATTCTCCAACCAAAGCCAACCACCAGAGAGTCTTGATTGCCTAGAAAGCCCCATCATGCTCACTCTTTAGCTAAGAGCAGCCTTTCAGAAATGTGGCCTTTCAAGGAATATGGTGGTAAATTCAGAGTGATGCAGCTGAGTCTGTCAATTATATTCTCCACTGTCAAAATCTGAAGTCCATGCTCATGTTCATTATCTGGCTGTTCCAATTAAATAATGTCCACTTTGGTGTTCAAAAACTATTTCTCTTCCTTTCAGGATGAGAAATCTGATTTTGTTAGCATCTAGAAACTTGGCCCACACTTAAAAAGAACATATCTCATGAAGCAAGCTTCCAGGTGCTATTATGCCTCTATGTCCATGCAATAATACAAATGACACTTCCTAATTCAAATCCCACAAATGCAGTGTACATTGACTATATTAGTGTTTCCTTTTGATATGTGCTCTACCAGTGAAACTTGAAATCAATGTAATATGAATATAAACTAAATACTAAATTGAAATTTACAATAGAAAGTAAAATCACATGGCAGAATCAGATGCTCATATTAACTGGACTAGAATATCTCCTTATAGGCAAGATCCTAGGGAAACCCAATTACATGAAAGTTGCAAACAAAGTGAGTTGATGTTAAGTTTCTCACTGCCAAGATAACCACAAGCTCTTTCATTTTCTGTACTGAACTCAATTAGAAACCATAAGAGTTATGTCTGTTTAGCTATAGCACTATCCTTGGTGCCGTGTCCATATACAAAATGCAATTCTGTTTTCTGGGTTTCTATGACTCACCAATTCTTTATCTTGACCATCTCCTCTTTCCAAATAAAGTACAATACTACTGAACAGTTGTTCATATTCAGAAATGGTCTCCCATTCCTGTGAAGGGGAAAGGGGGGGGCAAGACAAAATAGTATAGACAGCCATAAGACTATGCTTAGGAATTCTATCCCATTCCTGAGATTATACCCAAGATACCTTGACTCGTAAAAAATTTTTGCTTTATTGCCACAGATAATTCCATTCATGACATGCTAATTTTGCTGCTCAAAAACCAATATTATTACCAGATCTTGTAGGCTTAGTGTCAGAAGATACACTAGCCCTTGGTTATTCACCATACTAACACCTTCCTTTTGTAAACTCAGGTCTTCTAAATAGTGTAGAAATATCAATGGCATTATCTCTCTTTATGCACTAAGATTTGTGAGTTAGTTGAGTAGGAAATGACTTTAGAGAACTTAGTACAAGCTTTTCATTTTAGGATGGTATAATAGGATGAAGAGTGATTGCCCAAAGATATCTGCATCTATTAAACAGTACCTGGGAATGCTATTATTGCAAAATGGACCTTGTAGGTATGATGAAATTAAGGATCTCAAGATGGTACTATTATCCTGGATTATCTAGGCCCTAGATATCACCATGAAGGACTTATGAAATAGGAAATGTGACAAATAAAGAAGTTAGAGTGATCCAGGAGGGTGTCAGGAGGCAAAAAATGCAGTCACACTCCAGAGTCAAACACAAGGAAATGAATTTTTCCCTAGAACTACCAAAAGGAACCAGTTTTGATTACACCTTGACTTTAGCCCAGTGAAATCTGACCTCCATATCTTTAAAAGAATAAATCAACATTGTTTTAAAACACTGAATTTGTGGTGACTTGTTTCATCAGCAATTCAAAACTAATACAGGTCAACAAACTCTTGGAAATTGATTTAACATTGGACTACACATCCCTATCTAGCCCAAGACTCATACTGTCAGTTACTTAGGCCTTGAAAGCAAGAGCTGACATAAAAATTAAGAAATATCTGAGAATATATTGATACATGGCTTTGTAGTTACCTCAGATTTTTTGGTTTCTTAATTATGTTCATGAATATTGGATGGAAATCGAACAGCAAAAAATGGGCCAGAACAATAGTCATGACAGGACTAAGAGAATAATAGGTGAAATGTAGTTGGGAATGGAAGAGAGAGAGAGAGAGAGAGTAATTCACCAAGAGGAAACTATGACTGAGTATTGGTTGTGTTGGACACAAATTCTGTTGATAAAGTGATATGCTGGGCAAATGTGCTTGAGAAAATTTTGAGCTTGTATCGGTTGGCTTTGAAGTACTGTAATGAAATACCTGACACAGCTACTTGTGAAGTAAAAGGAGGACTATTTTGGCTTGAAGGTTAAAATACAAGACCAGGCAGTCCACTTAGTTAGACCTCCAGTTAGGGCAATTTATGGCAAAAGTGCATATCAGATTGAGTTTTCACATCTTTAGCTATATATATGTGTATGTGTGTAAACACACACACACACACTCATATATATATATATATATATATATATATATATATATATATATATATATAGAGAGAGAGAGAGAGAGAGAGAGAGAGAGAGACAGAGACAGAGAGAGAGAAAGAGAGACAGACAGACAAAAAAGAGGACACAGGATTCTACAATCCCCTCTGAGAATACACCTCCAATGACCTAAGACCTCCCTCTCACAAGGCTCAATCTCTTCCAGTAATTCTACCCTAAGTACCAATTCTTTACATATGGACCTTTGGGGGGGAACACTACCCATCACCACAGTGCTCTACCTCCCCAACCCCACTGAAAGCAGCATAGGTTGGAACAGAACCCAAGGTGGTTAGGGAAGGAGGGGGACAGCAAGACAAGAAGCTAAGAGGTCATTTTTTTCTTGCCAGGACATACCATTGCCTTTCCTTTAAGAATCAGCATCACAAACATCACTAAAAAAGAGTTGGCACTGTCCTTAGAGGTCTTCAATCTTATCCATGAATAAAAATATAGGAATGATAATTTATCTATAAGCCTGGGATTCATCTTGTAAGAATGGGACAATAAGCTCATTGCTTTAGCTCCTTCCACTTTATAATTTAGATTTTTTGTTTATCAAAATCCAAGGAGAACCTTTCCTTCACATGTTATGACCCTCTCAAGTTCAAATATTGAAATTCTAATCCTCAAAGTAATGGTTTTAAGAATGGGGGTGCTTTCATAGATGATTAGGTCCTTAGGTCCTAAGATTAGGACTCTTATAAAACATGGTCATCTAAGAGGAAGCAAGACCTGACCAGACAATCTAACCTCTAGAATTGTGAGAAATAATCTTTCTAGTTTTTATTTGACACCCAGTCTGTGGTACTTTGTTAGAGCACCCTGAATAGATGAACATACCTTATTCTCCAAGTTAAGTTAGGATGAGTACAGTATTTATGTGCAACCCAGGAAAATTCTAGGATTTAAAAGAAGAGGTACTCAATAGTAACACAAAGACTACCAGCTACAAATCAGAACAATTTCTAGGCAGACTGGAAGAGATGATCACTTTGTAGAAAACATATGTATGCTCTATTCCTCCAATAGGATCATCCAAGACTCTCCAAAATGGCTTTCTAAAAACAACAACCTCAGCACTAAATGGTGATAATTTTCTATCTTGCTTTCTCTCTTCCTCTCTCTCCCTTTTCTGTATGATTCCAGATTATCTATGTATCTAGAAATACCAAGGACTGTCTGGTATCTTACTATCATTTTTCAAGAATGAATTCAATGGTGCCTGACCCTGGTACATGGGAGGAATACATTGAAGCATTCAAAGATGGAAAAGGTAAGTGAAAGGAAACTGTGGGTTCCTATTTTCTCCCTCACTTAGCTATTGACATCAAAAAAGAAGAGTTTTCACTGAATTGTATCTGTCAAGGTCCTGCAAGGAAGTAGATGTCATGAATGAGGTCTCCCAAGAGATGTCAACAAATAGACTATTCACAATGCTGTGGGCAGAGTTTTGGGAAATCAGCAAGAACTAGTGAAGTATTCTTGAAGGAGCAACAGTTCCCTGGAGATAGGAGAGGTCCCCTTCACAGAAGCTGAGGCGTTTGGTGGAGGTAGCAATCAATAAAGTGAGTCAATTGGGAGGCATCAGTGAAACAAATATATTGTTCTTTCTCTCTTCCTGCTTGCAAAAGCCTTCCAATGCTTCTTGAAATAAAGTCCATCTATTATTCTGAGGTAAAAGGAGACCCTGGTGACAGATTGTGCAGGTCAACTTGCAAAGTGCTTGGCAACGTAGATAAAGATGCAAGGTACAGGAGGGTTCACAGGGACAACAAAAGACACCCAGCAATCTTCTCTCCTCCCATTTACCATCACTGAAAACAAAGATGTCCCAAGAGCAGGTAATTAGAGACTTTTTAAAATGAAAGTCTTTTTTTCAAAATCAGCATGTTGGAAACAATATTTATTGATCTATACAATTTGTGGTGATGCAAGGAAAAGATTTTTATTCCCTGGCCATAGACAATATCTTGTGGAAAACTAAGTTCGAGGGTGGAAATATAACCCAGGAAATTCTGAATATTTTTCACAATCTTCCAAAATACTTTCAAAGAACAAGTTTTCTGTCTTGTGCAATAAGAATCCTTCTGCTCAGTATCTTTGTATTTTGGTTGTATTTAGTAATTTTCCTCTTTTATTTGATAAGTCATGCTCATTTGATAAGTTTCATATTGACATTGATGTCCCTTCTCTCTCCTCCTCAGTGCTATGGGGCTCCTGGTATGACCATGTAAAGGGATGGTGGGATATGAAGGACCAGCATCACATTCTCTACCTTTTCTATGAGGACATGAAAGAGGTGAAGGCAATACGATCCCCATCCTGTCATCCAGTTCCTGGGATGTGGGGACACTGGAATGTGTACTTACCAACAGAAGAACCTCTCCATGACACTCTTTCCAGCTAGGTTTTCCCCTCAGCTCTAACCATATTTTTTGTCTTCAGAAGTATCTTTTTTTCACACTTTCCAGAAGACCCTTTTCCTCTGGAAATAGCTTGTGCCTTCTAGCCAGATCACCTTGTTGAATCCTGATACATATGAGTCATGTTTCTTTACCTACAAAATTATATCATCTCTATCTCATGAGATTATTGTAAAGATTTTTGCGATCATAACTATCAATTGTGCATATTTCTGTTCAAGAAATCTACTTCCTTCTCTCTCTTCTATGCCCTCCTTACTACTTGAGGTCTAGTCCATTTGAAATTTGCAGGATTAGTGTCACACATTAGGACAGTGAACTGATTTCTTCATTTCATTGTGGATGAGTGGATAGCAGATTCAACACTTGTGAGTCTGGATTAATGTCCTTGAATTACAAATTGCCACCTATGACCATGCTAAGAAGTACTCTAAAATTTAATCAAAAGCTATAACTCCTTTTTTTGCAACTATTTTTTTATCAGAAAGAAGCAAGGTACAAACATGTACACTTCTGGGTAAACTCGTTCTTTTATTAGCCTTCTATTAAACTCATAGACCATTTGCTGCCAATTCTTATAGCCCAGACACTAGAGTTAATTATCACACTAACCAACACTCTCCTTTGTTCACTATGCCTTCCCTGATCTCCTCCAGAAGTTGACATTTCTCCTTCTCTTGAGGTCTCCTGGTCTCTTTCAGATGATCCCCATCCTGTCCTCCCCGTTCCTGGAATGTGGGGACACAGGAAGCACATCTAGAACTTCAATTGCTCATTTTATACCCAGTTTCCTTCTTGCAGGGCAATTTCCTTGATGATAGAAATAGTCCCAATCTTCTTGTTGCTGCACATCTGGGGTAGTACAGTGCCTTTCACTAGTAACACTTGAGAAATATTTGTGGAATATATTTGAATGAATCCCTTAACATGTCTCTTTACAAATGCAGTTAACCTTAACAGAATATCATCCCTAATGGAAGATCCCAAAATATTTATTTTGTGTAATTGTTCTACATACAGAACCCAAAGAGGAGAATTGAGAAGATATTGAAGTTCCTGGAGAAAGACATAACAGAGGAAGTTCTGAATAAAATCATCTATCATACCTCATTTGATGTCATGAAGCAAAACCCAATGGCCAACTATACTACTCTACCTAGCAGCATCATGGACCACTCCATCTCCCCTTTTATGAGGAAAGGTAGATGAGACATATATCCTAAGATGTCAAGTGAAACCCTGTAATTCTCATGTCTACTTGGATTTTCCCATTAGTGTTTGATGCTGCATTGCTTATTCTTGCCAGCAATACCACTGTACAACTTGGGTGTACACTCAATTCTCCCTGGACTCTTGAAGCAATCACTGAGATTTTGCCTTGTTTCAGGGATGCCTGGTGACTGGAAGAACTATTTTACTGTGGCCCAAAATGAAGAATTTGACAAGGACTACCAGAAGAAGATGGCAGGGAGCACTCTGACCTTTCGCACAGAGATCTGAGAGCTGCTGGTGGGGGAGGTGGGGTGCTGCCCCAGACTTTATTACTAGATTGTACCCATTTAAACCCCATGATACTTAAAAGCATTCTTCCTCTTATCCTAAACCATTCCACGCTATTTGTAGATCCTGAATTACTATAATAATACTTCATTAAAACATAATCAAATCATGGATAGAAAGTTTTAAATTAGTTACATGGTCATTGGTGTGGACTCCTGCCTCATGAAAATATACTCTGTACTAAGGCAAAATAAACACAACTTCACTCCATCACTTGTCTATAACTATCTGGTTTCTCAAAGACAAAACTCCTGAAAAGAGATGAATAAATAAGAACAGAATTTCAGCGCAAGAAAAATTTAAAAACAAAGCAAAGAGAATAAGAAGTACCAGGGAGAATATGAAGAACTATTTTTTTATTCTAAACATTTGTCTTGGTCCACTTTGTGCTGCCATAACTGACATGGATGATTTATAAAGAACAGCGATTTCTTAAAATTCTGAAGTGTAGGAATTTCAAAGTTGAAAGGTTCACATCTGGCAAGAACTTTCTTGATGCATCATTCCATGGTGGAAAGTGTGATGGCAAGAAAGGATGAGAGGTGGGGGCTTACCCTTTCATTAGGAACTCACTCCCCCCGCAAATTCATCCCTATGGCGATGCCCTTAATGACCTAATCACCTCTTATGAGGATCTTCCTCTCAACTGTGTTGCAATGGAGACTGAGTGTCTAACACAAGGTTGGGGGACATAGTAAACCACAGTGATGGTCAAGAATGAGAAAAATGATGACACAGCTCTAATATTAGACTATGAGATACAGAAGATAACATGAAAATGGAATCCAGGGAGCTGGGTCCGATCCAGGATGACTTGAAACGGTCTAGAGACCAAAGAGAAAGGCCACTGCTGCGCATTGGAGCAAATGCTAAAAAACAGAGGATAATCAAGAACCTGAGCCACCTTCTGTGACCAAAGTAAGGCTGAAAAGCAGAAAGAGATTTTATATTTCAGATGAACTTCTTAGAAAAAAAAGAACTATAAATTCACCTAGGAAAAATAAAAATGAAAAATCCAGTCCCTTATACATTTTAAGAAAGATTTGAATCTTATATCTCTGGGGGAAAATATCACTTTTCATACTTTTTGAATAGAAGGCTCTAGCAACATTGTCCTTACGGTCAAGTTAACCATAAAATCATGTTCTGTTTTCTCCTTTTCATTAAAACCTGTCTCACAAAAATTTCTGCCATCATTTGCACAAGGTATTCAAACATCTGCATTATTTTTATAGAATGTTAGCAAAATGCATTTTGTGTGAAGGGTGATTTCCTATACCACTAAACAAATGATAAAGAAAATTATCTCCACCTAAGAACAAATTAAGCCCTATCTGTGTTCTTTCCTCTTTCTACTTTCTAAGGGAAGCAAATCATTAACCACATGACAAACAATCCAGTACTGTGGTCGTGCTGCAGTGTTGACCAGCATGAACGCCTTCAGTTCACATACCAGGAACTTCCTGAAACTTTACACAGAAAGCACATAATACTTCCCTTTCTTAATGTCATATGGGCTGGTCATATAAGAGGTATTAAAAAATAAGCAATATGTCTGGAGTTTTCAAAACTAGGCAAAACCTACCTTACTCTTTTGAAAATCGTAAAATTTTTTTTTACTTTTATTTTTGTAAAAATCAATTCCACTCTCCTAGTTCTCAAAAATTTCAATTAAAGTATTTCTGAACTTCTTTCTTTAAATCTCTGTAATGGGCTGGGGATGTGGCTCAAGCGGTAGCGCGCTCGCCTGGCATGCGTGCGGCCGGGGTTCGATCCTCAGCACCACATACAAACAAAGATGTTGTGTCCACCGAAAACTAAAAAATAAATATTAAAAATTCTTTCTTTCTCTCTTCCTCTCTCTCTCTCTCTCTCTCTCTCTCTCTCCCTCTCTCTAAAAAAAAGCTCTGTTATGCTCTTTTAATAATATTCTAGGTACTACAAAGAATAATTATCTGGCTTCCATGTTGCACTCCTATAATCTCAGTGATTTGGGAGCCTGAGGCATGCGAATTGAGAGTACAAGGTCAGCTTCAGTATCTTAATGAGATTCTCAGCAATTTAGTAAAACCCTGTATAATAATACAAAAAAAATGGGGACTGGGTATGTAACTAAGTGGTCAAGCATATCTTGGTTAATCTCTAATACCAACAAAAAAGAATTATTAATGGTTTAATTTAATTTTTAAATATCTGTGGTCCCAACCCTATAGAATAACAATGAGAGAGGCAATGAACATCCACAAAGTCTTCCTAATCTAACATGCTAAACGTTCATGGGTACTTTCAAAAAAACCTTTATTCTAATGAGACACTACACACACACACACACACACACACACACACACACACACCCCTAAATGAATCAGTCATGGAAGATCAAATTGTAAATAGTTATGCATAAATTACTTGGTAAGCATTCACTTACAAGAAGTTTGATCAAAAAATTTGAAATAGAATTAGGAGAGCCAGAAATATTTCACTATTCAACAATCTCACTTTTTGAATGAGAAAACCGAGAGAGAGAGAGAGAGAGAGAGAGAGAGAGAGACTATGTTGGATGCAGTGGAATAAGGATTCCCCCAGTCTCTAGCTAGTGTTCCATCCCCTCCTCACTATAAAACCACAGATTTGGGCTGGGGATGTGGCTTAAGCAGTAATGCGCTCGCCTGGCATGTGCCGGGTGCTGGGTTCGATCTTTAGCACCACATAAAAATAAAATAAAGATGTTGTGTTCACTGAAAACTAAAAAATAAATATTAAAAAATTCTCTCTCTCTCTCTCTCTCTCTCTCTCTCTCTCTGTCTGTCTCTCTCTCTCTCAAAAAAAAACATAGATTAAAAATGCCTTAAGCTTAGAAGGCTGAAGCTGAAAGATTGCAAGTTCAAATACAGCGTCATCAACTTGGCAAGGCCCGGAACAACTAATTAAGACCCTGTCTCAAAATAAAAATAAAATAAAATAAAAATGGCTGGAGATTTTTCTCAGTGGTTAAGTACCCCTGGATTTAATCCCTAGTACCAAAAGAAAAGTACTTTCTCTTCAGACAACATTTTTTAGTTCTTTGATTCTACTTATTACTTTGAAGAGCACTACCACAATTTAACTGTTCTTTGGATCCTTTATTATCATGTAACAAATCCCAAAACCTAGCAAGCTGGCTTTATTCCATAATTAATCCTTGAATTTCCCTGACTCCCAAACCCACCTTTGCTTCCATTTAATTAACTATAAAATCTCTTCATTAAAATCATCAACCATTTCAAATTTCATCTTCATCATAACCAAAACAAAAAGAAGGGTTCTTGTTTTTTCTGAGTATCTTGGTATCCCTCTTGGAAACCTCTTTATCCTGGGAAATCTACCTGTGCACTGGGCTGCACCTGGCCTTGTACTGGCATTGCCTCATGTTAGCCAACATTCTTGTTTTTTTTCTTTATTTAAACAGCCATTTTATAAATTAATATGTATATAATGTATTTTCGTCTGTATACATTACAATGCATGTTTTTTACAGGGATATATTTTATTGTTTTTGTTGTTGTTAGATATACATGAGAGCAGAGCATATTTTGACATATTATACAGACATGGAGTACGACTCATTCCAACCAGGATCTCGTTCTTGTGGTTGTACATAATGTGGCATTACACTGGCAGTGTATTTGTTGAACTCATGGAAGTGTGTCTATAGCAACCACCCACAAACCCTGAAAAGCAGAAGTCTTGTATTGCATAAATGTCCATATGCCTTGAGTGAACATCACTGATTTGTCTCATCTGATCCTTACATAAAGAGACAAAATGATAAAAATATATTCAGAACATGGTTCAAGTGAAGATATATATATACCTCCTATATTCCTTCTCCTCTGCCCCAGAGAGGCAGTCTGGCTCAAGCTGAAGTCCTGGTGCCATCTAACTGGAGCTTCTCTGAGAGGGTGAACAGACATTCTCCAGATCCATATTTATGAAGATAGAAGTCCTGGTTTAGGATCACATGGAAGTCCCCAAATCTAGATGCTATAAGAACTTTCCAATCTCTTTCCCAAAGAGCACTAAGGAGACCTCCTTCAAAATAGGAGACTATCACCAGAGAGGGAATTACATCTGTGTGAGGCTTATGAGGGGGAAAACACCCAACTGTCCAGGAAAAATGAGGGTCCCGGTTCCCAGATCTCTTGAGCTCCTGAGGCGGGAACTCCTCATCAACTCACCTCCCCACTGGACCACCCCTTGGGAAATGGTATACATGCCACGAGTTCTAGGAGTAAGGAGGTGGACATAGAAGGGACCCATGGTAAATGTGGGTCATGCTGGCAAGAATTCTGTAGTAAAGACAAGGTGTTATTTTCAAGTAATTAACAGGAACATGGCCTCCATCCAGAAGAGGAATGGAATCAAGAAGAGTTCGGAGTACTTAGCTCTCCATGCATTAGGTCATCCCCAGTGAACCACTGAATTGTGAAATGTTGTGGGGAACAAGCTTCCAAGGAGAAGGCACGAATGGCATCCCCCCAGAGTGATCAGGCCTATATCCATAGTTTCAGAGAAAAAACTGAATTGACTGGCACTTGGCCTACCAAGGCTGAAAATTCCAGAATCCATCATGTCTTTAACCAGGGGGCCACTCTCTGCCTCACTAAACTCTGAGGTGATGAAGAACATCCCCAACCACCATGTGTGAGCAACAGGGAATAATGAACAGTGCAGGTGAGGGGAACAACAGGCCAATTTGCCTTCCTCCAGAGGGTCTAGGAACAGTGGGCTGTAATAGCTGAATATGAGTTCCTGCGGGAAGCCACCATGAGATGCATGAGGACCTTTATAGCAGAGAAGCCAGCGAGGGGGTACCAATTGGGAACTTACAGCGGCAATCCCTGCTATCAAGATTGCCCTTTGCAAGTGAACTCCCCCTCCATTCTGCCAAAAGGTCCCTAAGCATCACCAGAGATGGGCATGACCCTTTAAGAATTGAGCAACCTTCCTGCCCCTACCTTTATCCTGTTTTGGTGAAGAATTTTCTATCAAAAATCTTTGATGTTTTCTGTTATAAATAAATCAAGCGTGGGCTCCCTTCTTTGTTAGAAGCTAAACCCATCTGGTCAGCTTGGCCCATGGCTGCCCTCACTCTGAAACTACTTTTCTGTGTCCTGCAGTTATCTCGTAGTGGTACTACTTAGCTTTTATTTACAGCCAGCACATGCTTCTGGAGGGAACCTATTCCCTCTCCCTTGCAGGATGTGGGCGAAAAGTTCAGATGCCCCTCCCAGCCACCCACATGTTTGTGAGCCCAGGACTCCTCTCCGGGCCTCAGGGAGGAGGAAGGTGGAATTGTTGGAACATTAGGTCACAGCCTGCTTGTAATCCTGGAGGAAACTGCAATCGGCCACAGGCTGTGTATTAGGCTGCCTTCTCACAGCTTCAGGAAGCCACAACAAACTCTGTTTGGAGCTTGGGTCCCAGAAGCAGACCCTGGCAGTAAGATTTGGGTGCAAGTTCTTCAAGAGCGAATTATCAGGGAGTAGGGAGACCATATGGAAGCCCAGCAAGGATGTGGGCTCCATATGTGAGATTGACCTGCCAGCCCAGAGTTGTGAATTCCTCCCTGGCCTTTTGCCATCCAAGCTGGGAGAACCAGAGGTGATTTCCACTTGTTATTTAGGAGAGCAATGTTTCCTTGAGTGCTCTTGTTGTGGATGTCCAATATTTTAAATACTATGGTATAAAGTTTAAAATGCTTAAATACTATGGTACAAAGGCAAAGTGTCTCATGTTAATAAATGGGAAGGAAGACTATGAACATTATATATATAGAGAGGGAAGAAAACACAAACATACACAATTACAGTCCTCAATTGTGTTAACTGATCATGTATCTAAGGGGAATTGGTTCTAGGATTCCTCCATGAATACCTAAGTCCATGGATGTTCAATCTCTTACATCAAATGCTGTAGTATTTGCCTATAAACTATATATTCCTGTATGCTTTAAGTCAATTCTAGATTATGTATAATATCTAACACTGTGACAGTGCACTGTAAATGATTGGTATACTGTATGGTCTATGGAATATGACAAAAAAATAGTCAGTACATAGACACAATTTTCAATCTAGGTTTGTTTAATCTGAAGATGCAGAAACTGTGGACATAGAGGGTCAACTGTATCTACTTTCACTACCCATTTAATATTCTTTTTTGTCTCCATCAAAAACTCAGCAGATCTTTACCTGTGTGTGGAAAGGGACCTAAACATTCATCCCTAAGTGTCTTAAGTCTGAATTGAAGAGTTATAATTCCCATTGATGTCCCCAGGTCATGACAATACTAAGAGATTTCCATTCTAATTCATATTCACAGAGTATAATAATACTAAGAGAAAATCTAGGAGATCTCCTGTATCCTAGACTTGCTCTTCCTTGCCTCCATTGTAGTCTGTGGGGCCAGGGGCATTTAGGGCAGTACATTAGATATGGTACTTGCACCATCAGGGCCTGCCCAATCCAGTCTCATATGTATCTCTTCCATTCAATGACAGTGCTGCACTGCACGTGCAACCTAACAACTTGGGGGGCCAGGTTATAGCAGTTTGTGAGGGAAGCTCAGGTCACATGGTAACTTGGTGGCCAATAGTTGAATATCCAATCTCTATAAAAGTCCGGTAGCAGGCTAAGACCTGTCTCTAAAATGGAGATAGTTCTCTGAGGGTGATTACAGTGATTTGCTCAAAAATCCTGAAGGCCTGAGTGATGATTCACCTAGAGCCCTGTCTAAGGCTCTTCACAGCATCAATATTACAAGCACCATTCAAGCACCATTGTATCTGGTGGCTCAGGTGGCAAGGCAGACTATACATACTTTCCTGGGTCTCACTCTAACACAGAAGCTTTTGCGGTCAACAATATATGGGCTGTGCTCTGTCAAAGTGTACCTCACTGGAAGAGCATCAGTGCTGCTCTCCATGTCACAGTCTTCTGGTCAGTGGCCTCTGTGTGGTGCTGAGTAAGGCCATGCAGCCCCTGCTCTAGAGCTGCATTGCCAAGACATGGTTCCCGAGTAGCTGCAACAGCAGGAGGACTGTGACAACCTGAGGTCTGTTTCTGTGCACCTGAATGTTGATTCCTCACTTAAGATTGACATACCTGATGCACTCAGTGACAGAGATAAGGTCAAGTTGACTGTGCACACCAAGACTCCACAGCCCACATTTCAGAGCCCAGAGTTTTCTGTCACCAGGTGACATCAAAACTTTGTGTGACTACATGATACTCTATTGAAGCCACAGACTAGGCTTATTATTCCTCCTGCTCCTAAAAAACCACATTTAAATGGTCCTCAAAAGAAGATGCAGAAACTGGCAGAGGGTGAAGGATCTCTGACAAAAGAAGAATTTGCAAAGATGAAGCAATAACTGGAAGCTGTGTATCTAGCTGTCTTTAAGAAGATTACGTCCTCTCATGAAGTATTTCTTTAGTAGCTTTTTCTCATTCTGTTCTCAGTAAATCACAACTTTCATGTTTTCCTAGAATACAGTAAGGATCTAAGTATTCTGTGGAAAAAAAGAGATGTTTGGTTGCTTCTTTAGAAGTGTGGTGAAAAGTGCTGATGAAGTTCTTTTTCCTGCAGTTAAGGAGGTGGATGACTTCTTGGAGCAAGAGAACTTTCTTATTTACTATTCCCACAGGATCAAGGATTCCTGTGCTAAAGCAGACAAAACGACCAGATCTCATACAAATGTTGCTGATGATTATATTCACACTGCAGCCAGCTTGCACAGCCTGGCTTTAGGTAAACCCACGATCATCAAAAAATACCTATTGAAGTTTGCTGAACAATTTGAAAACCTTAGGAAAGTAGAGGGTAGAGTCTCATCAGATGAAGATTTAAAGATGACAGAGCTTCTCCAATATTACATGCTTACAGAGGCTGCGAAGGGTCTCTTATAGTGAAGGGTCTCTCATACAGAGGCACCAAAGGCTTCATCAACTAGAGAACTCAAACAAAGCTCTGGATAAGGCCCAGTTAAAAAGATTCTGCAATCTTTGTAATGTTTTGAATAACCAATAAAAAAAGTAAAAAAAAAAAAAAGCAAAGATGTCAAGTTGGCTGAGGAACACCAGCAGAATTGCTGCCAGAAATTAGAACAGCTTCCTGAATCTGCAAAAGAAGAGCTTATAAATTTCAAACAGAAGACAGTGGCAGCATTTAGAAAAAAAAAACCTATTTGAGGTGTCTGAACTGAAAATAAAGCATGCCAGAAAGAATGTCTCCTCTTGCAGAGCTGTGTTGACTAGTTCAAGAACAACTAATCTACCTTTTCTCTGAAGGAAACAAATGTGAAAACTGCATCACTTAAATCATTACCATAAAGTATGATTAGCTATGACTTTAAAATTATGTGAATAAATATTCTGATTTCTAAAAATCTTAACACTTAACCATGTTGGTTTAAAAATATATATTTTTAATTTTTTTAAAATATTTATTCTTAAGTTTTAGGTGGACACAATATCTTTATTTTATATTTATGTGGTGCTGAGGATTGAACCCAGTGCCTCATGCATGCTAGGCAAGCACTCTACCACTGAGCCACAACCCCAGCCCTTATTTTTTTAATATTTATTTTTTATTTGTAGTTGGACACAATATCTTTATTTTATTTATTTATTCTTATGTGGTGCTGAGGATAGATCCCAGGGGCTCGCACATGCTGGGCGAGCACTTTACCACTGAGCCACAATCCCAGCCCCTAAAAATATTTTTTGCTGGGGATGTGGCTCAAGCGGTAGCGTGCTCGCCTGGCATGCGTGTGGCCCGGGTTCAATCCTCAGCACCACATACAAACAAAGATCCGCCAATAACTAAAATAAATAAATAAATAAATTTTGAAAAATTCTCTCTCTAAAAAAATATTTTTTGCATGTTACTTGGACATAAGTAATCTTTTCCTTATGCATTTAATGCCTCAAAATGGGCACAATGTAAATACTGGATTCTCATGTAGTTTGTCTTCAGTCACTTAAGAAAAGGTGTAGAAGACATGTGCCTTCTGGAAATGAGTAGACACAAGCACCAGTCCCATGTCTGTTTCCCTAGTTCATGTGCCCATGTCCCCACAGACTGATTATGTTAGAGAGGTTCCAGTTCAACAAATAAGAACACGTACTTGTTACAGCTAACAGATATTCCATTCCTTCATTAGATGCTTTTCTTTTTTTTCTCCTCGTTACTCTCATGGTTCTTAAGTCACCTCAAGTGTTTTATAATAACAAGGGAAAGAAGTATACTATAAAATAATACAGCATACTACAAAAAATATATGGACTGGTATAACTCACCAAAATAAAAAATATGATGCCTTCAAAATCTCAAGAGCTCTACTCAGCATTTTTTCTCTATTTTTTTGGCTGTAAGAGAGCAGCAAATTACCCTTTACCTTAAAAGGGATACCTCAACAGGCCTCATATCACCAGACACTTAGCAGTGTTCTGAATTTTTTAGCAGGAAGATCTGAATTTTCATCAGAATTATTTCCTACCTTCTCACATGGAACTTGCTGAGAGTCATAGCCAAGTAGGAATGACACATGGCAATTTCCTTGTCAGCCTACCCAATGTTGCTTAGAGGGAGGACTCTCCATTGTGGAAATGGGCTTGCCTTGGACCCAGGTCATTTGCAGTGACATTGCATGAATATTTGAGAAAGGTAACCCTGCTCCTGCTGGGAATACAGCGTATCCTGCTGCCTCAGGCGCCCTCTCCTTGAGTTCCCGCTGAGTTCTCACGGGATTCAGAGAGTATTTGGTATGCAGAGCCCGGTGGAGGTGTGGATTTTCCCAGAACGTGCGTGTAGAGTGCCGGTTAGAGTTTGGGAATAAAGAATTGCTGTTTGAATCTACAAGGCTGTGAGTGGCTCGTGATTTTGTGCCCAGCCAGACTGCGGCAGGAACTATCTTAAAATGTATGAAGTAGTATCTTTTCACTAGGTCCAACCAACAGAATGGACCAGCATAACATCATATGGAACGGAAACTAGTGAAAACCAAGGACTAGAGAGTTGATATACCCTTGAGGAAGGACAAAGAATGTGTATTTATGGCCTTGCCAGAAAACAGCAAACTCTTTCTGGTGGACCTAATTGACAGAAAATGGAGAAAAATAAATTTTTCAAATCAATAACTGCATACCATGTGCCAAGGATGTGTCAAGCAATGAAACCAAATCTGGTATAGTAGCTGCAATTGGAGATAATACCTAGTTAAACTTAGAATAATTCATTGTAATTTTCTAAGATCCATCTGTTTTTTTTCTATTTATTTATTTATATATGTCAGCAAAATGCATTACGATTCTTATTACACTTATAGAGCACAATTTTTGATATCTCTAGTTATATATAAAGAATCCATCTGTTTTGTGCACAGGGTAAACAGGAAAGTTGAATGAGGATGTGGAAATCGCCAACCTTACATCTCTCAAGTCCTTGATGGCAGCACTACTCTCCAGTCCCTTCAGGAATGTGGTACTGTTTTTGGCTTTTGACTTTCTTCTAGGAAGGGAGAGTTCTACTGTATGACATTTACCATTTTGCATCATAATAGCCCTAAATCCATAGGTCAGGAAATCACTGTGGGAATCATTGCAGTTGATGATTATGACTATGCCAATTATACATTCCAGATCCAGGAAAATAGTCACAGAATGAGTCTGTGAACACAGAAAACCACTAGGAGAGAGAACTGAGATAAAACTCCACTGATCACTGGACCTCCATATGCCTAACAGGTAGACCTCACTGATGTTTAGTCTCCTAGGATTAATTTTAGTTCAGAGCCCATGTATTCAGTAGTCTCCAAAATTTCTGATTATTTCCTTTTTCTCATTGCATTTAACCTGATAAAAGACCATAGGTTCCTTTGAGGAAGACTGGGAGAAACACTAACAATATAAATGTTGGCAGTGTACCAGGACCCTTTCCCTTCCATTCAAAATATTGTGAATCTGTAAACAAACTCAAGCCTAGGAATTGATTGAGGGACAACAGGTTAGACATTTGTTCACTTGACCTAGTACTTTCCTGCTTAAACTGAACATGAATTTAGTAGTCCTATCTATTTAATTTCTGGGAACACCTTGATCAAGTAACCAACACCATAGTCCTACATGAGGCAGACTCTTCTGATTGTTGCTTTGACTCATTACCTTACAGTTAGTTTCTGTCACCTGGCTCCTGCAATCCTGGTATCCAGCTACTCTCATTGAATTCAGAATTCCCAATTCAGTGGCCACAGTTCCCACTACACTGACTTGTGTACAGGGAAGAGCAGTCACCAAGTCCTCAAGAATGCCTGGGCTCCCCTCACTTATTTGTTTCTCACAGTTGTCAGGAAAAGTATATCTCCAAATATGGGTGACAAGATCTTAAGTGACAAATCCACTCTGACATTGAAATCCTCTAAGTCTTACAATCCATATGTCTACATTAAATCAAGACTGGTCTGACACTTCTAACTCATTCACTGTGAGCCATTTTTCAAATCATGTTTCAGCCAACTATATATACTTTGAAAGCCTTTTCTAAGTCCCCAAGCTCTAAAATTAACTGCACTTAGTAAACTCATATCAATAAACTCAGCAAGATCCAACTGTATGTTCCCCTCCTTGTTATCCCATCTCTAATATTTGCTTCACATGTAAACTCCAATTTTCTTGTATAAACTGGAAAACTCAAATTGTTCTTATGGAGTATGGTTCACCTCTTCATGGTTCACATGTTGCACTTAACCCTGGGGCCTTCTGGTTTCAGACTCTAATTATAGGATTAGAACCATGAGGAATGAAGGGTTAGGTCCAGAGTAGAGGATTATTCCTTTGCCATACAACTGGCTGGTGTGGGGATGAAGGTATTATTTTTCCATAGGTAATGCAAGGTTAACTCCTCAGATGATTTTGAATAAGTTGCTTCTACTGGCAAAGACTATCATTGGAATTTAGGGATTCATTTTCTCTAAGTTCTTCAGTCTTTACTTATCTTCGCAATTCAATGGACTTCTTCCAAATGAATGTCCTTACATTAAGAGTAGACATCCTGTGAAGATGACAATTCAATGTGAGTTGTAATTAAATCAGCTAAAGGATAAGATTCTGTGTTTGATTTTAAATGAAAATAAACTCTGCAGCTATGGGAGATAAAATCTCTCTCAGGACAGAAAAGCTTTCAAGTAGATTTGTGTGGCCCTCAGCCCTGGGCCCAACTTTTTCTCTCCCCACTTTGTTCTGCAACATTAGGAGCAATGTTTTTATATGCATTAATTTAGAACAGAATATTTACAAGTACCATATATGTAATCACCCAAATTCTTGTTTTTTGTGCTTGATTAGGAATTTAGAAAGGGGATTTTTTTTCTACCTCTTTAGTCATATCATGTCATGGACTATCATGCTCTCTTTACTACTGAAAAAAGAATCATTAATGTTTTAAGTCAATATAGTAGAGAGTCAATTTTCAAAAACATAGAAAATTTATTCAAGATTTGTTCTTCAAGAACTACTCTCTAGAGAAATAGAACTCATGGTACAAACATACATATGTGAATGTAATTTATATTATAACCAAGCAACTCACACAATCATGAAAGCTGCAAGTCCAAAATATACAGAGCTAATATCTCAGTATGTCCAAAGACCACAAGAGTGCCTGCAAGAGTCCCATTTCCAAGGCCATTAGGGAGTGCTGTAGTGCAGTTCAGTGGCAGAGAACTTGCTTAGCATGCACAAGACTTACTGTTGATGCCCAGCTCTGTAAAAAGAAAAAAATGGTGTTGGGGGGGAGTAAAATAGAAGAATACTCTTCTAATAAGTTAAAGTTTAGCATTTTGTTGTATTTAGGCTATTAACTAATTAGATAAGGTCCAATACAAACCATTTTACTCAGTCTAAATGTTAATCACATCCAAAAAATGTCCTAATGGAAATATACAAAATAATGTTTGAGCATATATTTGGGGATCCCATGACCCAGTCAAGTTGATGTAAAAAAATAGACCATCATAAGGAGCTAGAATCAAAGCTGTGCATTCTTAACGTCTCACTCTCTAGCAAGCCCCATGTTCATCACATCCAGTAATGGCCACCTGTCCATAATGTCTTGCCTGCTGCTTTTCTCTTTCCCATTATCATTCCTGCTTCAGGAGCATGTATCCCTCACCTGGGCTCCTCTAGCAGACTTGTAATTTCCCTCCTATTCTCCACAGTGGTTTCTCCAGCCCATTTTGTGGTCTTCCAGCATACTATCCTTTAAAGGAAGCGCCAAATATGCCATTTTGCTACACAAAACACATTGAAAGTCACCTATTGGCTGTCAGACTACTCATATGCTCCTTGAAACAGGGTTAGAAAAGTTCCCACAGTATTGTGGACGTTATATTATTTAGGAGTCCAAATAGATTTTGTTCATCAATATATTTTATGTTAGAAATTCCATGATACCTTTTTTTTAAAACACAGGAACACATACTACTTATTCCATCATTTCATTGACCATCAAAATAATGGCATCATCACATATAATATAGCTCTGAAGAACCCAGGGCACATTCCTGAGAGAATGAGTGTGAAAAGAAAAATGCCAACTTATTATTATGAACATTACTTTGACCTTGTGAGACTCCTGATAGGGTTTCAATTATCACCAGTATTTCAAAAGCATACTTGGGAAAGTGCTTCTCTACATTGAAATCAAACAAGATCGGTCTCCATTAACCAAATTGATCTCCACCTTCCCATCCCCTTAACTTTATTTCTTTGTCTTGATCCTTTCTGACAATCTATATGCTATTTTAGAAGATATATTCTCTGAATTAAATCATGTAAGTTGCAGATAAATGGATGAAACTTGAGATCATATATTAAGTAAATTTAGCCTAATTCAGAATGTCAAGTTTTATGTTTTCTCTTATATATGAAAGTTAGAAAAAAATGCAAAAAAGGGGAAAAAGTATTGAAGGAATTGTTAGTCAACGTTTTCTAATTGTGACCAAAATAACTGAAAAGAACAACATAGAGGAGAGAAAGTTATTTTGGCTCAAGTTTTATAGATTTATTCCATGTCTAAATTGCTTTGGGCCCCAAATGAGGCAGGTATCATGGAGAAAAGGTGTGGTGGAAAACCACAGCTACCTTCATTGCATTCAGAAGGCAAAGAGAGGAAAAGCTGAAAGGGTCACAGGGAAAATGAACCCTTTCAGGGCATGCCCTAGTGACACACCAACCATGATACACCTGCCCATAGTTACCACCAAGTCAGTCCATTCAGACTAGGATGAACCAATTAGGTTACAGCTCTCATAATACAATCATTTTATCTTGAATATTCTTGCATTAGCACAGGAGCTTTTTGAGGGACAACTCATGTCCAAATCATAACATTGTATCCCTGGTCCCCAAAAGCTCACATCTCTCTCAAAACACACACACAAAAATGAGTTTACTCACTCTCCAAGAGTCTCATAGTCTTAACAGTTTACCATTGTTCCAAAAGTCCATGTCCAAAGTCTTCTCTGAGACTCAAGGAAAACTCTTGACTGTGAGTCATTGTAAAGATGAAAAACAAATTTATTGTTAATTCATGGTAAATAGGGACTAGGAAGAAAATACAGGTACTTTCGATTAGGCAGAGGAGAGTGAAGAGGAGTGATGGTATGGGGGTAGGAAGGATAGTAGAATTAGTCAGATATTATTTCCATATGTGCATATATGATTATACAATCAGTGTGATTCTACAACATGTACCATGGGGAAGTTACACTCCATTTATATATGATGTGTCCAAAATGCATTCTACTGTCATGTATAACTAATTAGAACAAATTTAAAAATTACATAACCTTAAAAAGATAAATAAATAAATAGTAAAAAGGTTAAATATATCCAATGTACAGAAGCAAAGAGTACATCTTCCATTCCAAAATGGACAAATACAGACAGAGACAAAAGAGATGGGACAAAAACATGACAAAAACTCAGCCAAACAAGTAAGCCTTACATCTCCACCTCTGGCATCTGGGGAACTTGGTGGTAAGATGTGATTTCCTAAGGATTTGGACAGCCCCGCCTCTTTAGTCTTCCTAGTTGCAGTGCACACATATTCTCAATAGTCTGAGCCTCTGCACAGTCAGAAGATCCTTTCAGTGGTATGTTCATATTACAGGCATCTCTTAATTCCTGGGATCTTCATTTCAGTTTTGTTGTTATGATCACGACTTCATGCCTCACCCCTTCATGGTCAACCAACAGGGACTTTGATCTTGCTACACTTTGCCTGGCCTCCCAGTCACTCCACTAAAATCTTGGTGGACGCTTTCATGGCCATTACCTTGGGCATTTTGTATTTCACCAGAAGTGACAACCTGTCGATGATGTTAATGTCTGCTACCAGTTGGGGAAGTACCAGGGGCCCCTGTCATCACAACAGCGGTATCTTAGGTCCTGCGTGGCTGAGCAGGGTGAAACAGCTTCCTAGGCCCCCTGGTGAAATCAGGGGACCACCAAGATCTTTTCTCAAATGATTTTTCCTCCACATTATCCAGTAGGCAATGTGCGCTGTCTTGCAGATTCCTGAGATGACCTCAGCCATCTTTCCTACTGTGCCTGTACAAAGCGCTCAACATCTCTGCAGTGATCATGATCTCCTTAAAAATCACATTTTTCTTGAGCACAGATTTACATGCACTTGTCTAGTCAAACTGAAGTTTCTAAAATTCTTCAGATATGATTTCTGGCCCCAAATTTTCACAGTAAACCTGGCTAAAAGCTGGGGACAATGTCCACACCACTGATTGAATTCTTTGCTACCTTGAAATTTCCTCAAGAAGAAGTCTATCATCTTTAGATAGAGTATCACATGAAGTCTCAGAACACGGGCAGGATGTAACAACTTCTTTGCCACAACGTAACATGAATGGACTCTAGTCAAATGTCCAAGGGAATCCTTATTTCCCTCTGAAACCTCATGAGCAGTTTTTATCTCTGCATTCTAGAATTCAGAGTTTCCACAAGAGTTTCCCATTAAACTCTATTTACAACATTCTAAAGCTTTTCCAGCTTGCAGCTCCACATTTTTAAAAATTCTCCCCTAAACAAGCTCCAAAAAATTCTGAATCGTATAGTCAGGTTAGTCACTGCTTCTAAGTACCGATTTTCATGTTAAAAATTTTGCATTTTTCTGTCAAAAAGACCTTAGATGTGGGAAAGTTTACTTTTGTTCACAGATCCATAGATTTGATCCATGTTCAGTTGAGTCCATTGCCCTGGGCCCAAGTGAGGCACAACATTATGGCAGGAGAATTCCATGGAGACCACTGCTACAATCATGGCAGCTAGGAATGAGAGATAGGAAAGGGGAAAGGGTCACAGGGAAGATAAAACTATATTTCTAGGGCACATCCCTACTGACCCACCTTCTCCAGTCATGTCCCACCTGCCTACAGTAACCACCCTGTCCCTTCAAACTTGGGTGAACTGGTCAAGTTACTACTCCTGCAATCCAATTCTTTTACTTCTGAATATTCCTGCATGAATATAGGAGCTTTGGGGGCACATATCTAACTCATAACAGGGCAAACATCATGAAAATAGAAGGGAGACCTGTAGAGTACTGGAATGGTCCATTGGGAGTTTTGAAAGGAGTGAAAGGGGAAGTACTGAAAAATTACACTGACCAAATCAAATTGTTACGTTGCATGCATGTATAACCATGTCATACAAATCCCAGTATTAGGTAGAATTTTAATATAGCCAAAAGAATATGGAAAAAGAGAAAAATAAATTAAAAAAATGAGTCCTAACCCCAAGATTATCTTAACTAATAAAATGCTGAAGTGCTTACCAACTTGAAAAATAAATAAAATATGCCTTCTTAGAAGAAAAACAATCTCTTTTCCTTTGTGCAAGTTTTCAAGATGAATCACTATGTGTGTATGTATGTGTGTGTGTCTGTGTGTACACACACATGTGCACATGCACGTCTTTCCTCAGAATTTTAAAAAGCTTCCTTCATAGTGCTTATATATTTCTCCTTCTGTTATCGCTCTTTATGCATTTATCTTGTTCCTTTCTGGTTCATATATATTGTGTTTACCTTTCCAAAACCAATTCCCTCTTTGGTTATCACCACCCTGATTTTGCTTTGAGGAAACACCCCTCCCTAAATGTACACAATTTCATGGTATTATCAATTTACAAACCCACCTTTCCTGGCCAAAGTGTGAACACATGACCCAAAGCAGTCCAGCCATATTCTCTGCTCTAGAATTTCAATTATGAGCAGAGTCAAAATGTATTTGGTGCTCACTCAATTTGACAGAAGTGATTTGAATAGAGATTGTCCCATTAGATACAGTTTCCTAAATTTCCATAGCTGCCTCATTTTCTGTCCTGGTTCTTTTCTCTGTTTTGAGAACTATACCGTATTCTTCCTATTAAGTATTTTTGTTCCTTATTTAACCATGATCATTTCCTGTTTCTTACAGTCAAGGAATTCTAATAACTATTTGCCTCAATACACATATGCAATATAAATATAAACCCATACAAATGCAAGTTCCATGACAGTAGGGCACATGTGATCTTAGCAATTTTCTAAAATTCTGCCAACCACACACACACACACACACACACACACACACACACACACATACCATATAACCACACAAAGAAGTCAATAATAACTTGAAAAAGTTAAATTACATGAAAAATTTATTATCACAACTTTCCTAATTTAATGACATCATCTCTTTGCTAGCGATGGCAAATGAAAATTACTTAGAACGCCAAACTCTACAAAATCTGAGGCTTTTAGACATCATGCTACCTGTGGGCAATTATAACTCCAATTCCACTTACTTCCATCTAATTCCACCTACTGCCACCTCAAGTCCCCAATTTCCATTAATACCTCCATCACTTCCAAAATAAGTTATGCCTGCTAATAAGACAAAATGTTATTGACCAACACTATCTGTAATCAGTGATGCCAAGAGTGCACTTCCAGAAGCAATTTAAAAAGGCATTCAGCTACAAAAACAGAAGAGCAGCATAAACAAGAAGCTCCCTCTGATGACATTGCCCCATCCTGTCTGGTCATATTGCCGTGAACTGGACTGATTCAGGAGGTGTTTCAGAAGCTGATGAAATACAGTAGAAATAATAAAAATCATTGATAATTATAATAAAAATGAATGCAAGTGTCTTTTGCGAGATTTGTTGTTTGAAAATGTTTGCTTATTCTAATGTTTTGCTCTATTTTTCACATAATAATCCTTTATCACCTTAAATTATTATTTCTAATAAAATATATATTATTTTATTAGAAATAATAGTATATATTTATTATTATATATAATAATAAATACATTATTTAGTATATATTTCAAAGTAAATGCTTTGTTTTGGTTTCTTTTTACCTAAAATGATCTAATTTAGTCAAATAAACCTATACTAAGCATGAACATCAGCTAGAGTAGTAGATGCATTTTTTGACATATTTTAATTGTGCACATGATGAATTTTAATGTAAAAAAACACTTTGATCAAAATCTTGAGGGCAGTTATATCTTCTGGGGCTTAGTTAATTTCTTAATGTTTTGAAAGAAGAAACAGTATCTTGACTATATGAATCACTCAGAATTGTGTATTTAGCTTGTAGTGTTAACCTCTCATAAGAATCTTGAATTTTAAAAAATATTTTATTTATTTTAGTATTTTAAATACTTACTTATCTTATTCAGACATGTGTCCTATATTCATATATGAATACACAACCAGTAAAAGTATACATCATGCACAACCTTAAGAATGGGAAGTTATATTCAGGTTGTGTATTAAGTTATATTCCATATATGTATAATATATTAAATTACACTCTACTGTCAAGTATATCTAAAAAGAACAAATAAAATTTTTTTTAAATACTTATTTGAGTGTTTAGAGTTACTCTCTTTTTATTTATATACTATATGGTACAGGTTTGCTTGCCTCTGAGAGAAATATATTTCCATGTAAAATAAGCTGGATTATACATAGATGCAATTATATTACTGTTAAGAATAACAGTCTTTAAAACAATTTGTTAAGAATAACAGTCTTTAAAACAATTAGCAAAAGACTTGAATAGACATTTATCCAAATTTATAAAAATGCCCATCAGTATTTGAAAACAATTCTCATTGTCTTGAGTATCACATTAAGAAAACGTGATTCAAACTACAATAAGATATCACTTCATTGGGCTGGGGATATAGCTCAGTTGGTAGAGTGCTTGCCTTGCATGTACAGGGCCCTGGGTTGGGTCCCTAGCACCACACACACACACACACACAAAAAGATATTACTTCATACTCACTAGTAAAAAAGAGGTAATAAGGAGTGTTAGTCAGGATATAGTGTTAGATGATGCAACTAAACTGGGCAAATAGCATAAAGAAACTCCTTCAAAAAGTTAAACAACAAATGTTTTCTATGGTTTGTACCCAAAAGGTCCATGTGCAAGAATCTTGGTTTCTAGAATTTGTTGGAACATTTAAGTGGTAAACACTAGTGGAAACTAATTAGGTCATTGGAATAAACTAATGCTGGTCTCTCAGAATGAGTTAGCTTTCAAAAGATATATGTTATAAAGTGAGGCTACCCCACATGCTTGGCTCCTTCTGTACTCATAGAGTTCCCTTTCCATTTCTCTGCTATGTTGTCATGCAGCCAGAGGACTGATTCCATGATCTTTGGGCCCTATGGTCACAAGACAGGCACATTATTTCTTTGTAAAGTATCCAGCATTGGTATTTTGTTGTATTAATAGAAAACAGACTAATGCTCCATATGATCCAGAAATTCCACTCCTGGGTATGGAGTCAAAAAAAAATTTATTTTAAAGTAACCAAAAGGATATGTTCACACAAAACTTCATACACAAATATGCATATAGCAGCATTACTCACATTACCATAAGGAGGAAAGAATTTCATCAAGTGGTGAATGTGTTAACAAAATATGAAATATTTATGCAATTGATTTTTATTCAGCCATAAAAAGAAATAAATTCCTGATGTAGGCTGCAGTCTGGATGAATCTTGAAAAGATAGTGAAATTCAAATTCCAAAATTATTATGAAAGAATCTAGTCACAATTTATATGAAATATCCAGAATAGGTGAATCTACACAGTCATAAAATAGTGGTTGCAAGAGCTATGTGGCTGATGGAAGGGCTAGGGGATGTATCAAATGAGCATGGGATTTCTTTTGTGAACACATTAACTGTTCATTTTAAATGGATGAATTCCATGGTATGTAAATTAGACCTAAATGAAACATTTACAAAAGAAAACAAAAAAGCAACATTAAAGCCTTCAATATGAAGGAGGGGGCAGGACAATATGAAGGAGGGGGAAATCAGAGATGCAAGTAGAGACAGGTTTACTGAAAGTGGTTTAAAGTTCAAGAATTTAATCTTTATTCTATGTACCAGAGTGCAGCTTGCCACTTGTTTTGGTAAATAAACTTTTATTGGAGCACAGCCCACTCATCCATGTAGTATTGTCTTACAGCTGTTTTTACACTGCAATGACTGAGTTATATAGGTGCAACCTGACACCCTCTGATCAGAAAATCAAAGTATTTACTACTTGGTCATGTAAATGAATGTATTCTGACCTCTACTGTTAAGGTTTGAAGTTATCCCCATTAAGTTCTTGTGCTGGAAATTTAACCCCAACATTCATTTCCTAATGTATTTGGAGGTGAGGCCTTTGGGAGGCGAATGAGAACAGATAAGATCATGAGGAGGTGCCCCCTTATGGCATCAATGGCTTTATAAAAGGGGGAGACCTGATCGTGCAGACTTGCTGGGTCACACCATGTGATGCCCCCTGCCATGTTACAATACAGCAAGAAGACCCTCACCAGATGCTGGCACCTTGCTCCTGAGCTTTCCAGACTTCAGAAATGTGAGCAGAATAAAATTTTATTATTTATCCATTGTCCAGTATTGGATATTTTCTTATAGAAACATAAAATGAACTAAAATCCCTTCTATGTACAGGGCAAAGACTTTGAAGATTTATAGAAAGAAAACTATGATTGCCACTTAGATATTGAAAAAGTAGAAAAGTATATTTGAAAAAGTAGAAACAGAAAGCACACACTTGCCCCTGTACCTTATTCCTTCTTCTCACAGGACTCTCAGAACTCTGTCTACCTCTTTCTCTTCTATAGTGCAGTCACCTCTGCTTATACCTCCCGATTCTCTCTCTGGTCAGGACTCCACATGGCCTTTGACTTTAGAATTTCTACCTGTCCCTGAGACTGAACAGATCACAGGCCACTTTGTGATAAGATTTTTAGAGATCAATAACAATTTCATAGGTCCCAAAATTTCAGAAGTCATACAAAGATCTTATAAAATTCTTATTTCTTTGTGTTTTCAGTGCCTACCATGGTCCTGATGATCAACTAATGCTGAATGAATGAACGATAGTAGTCCATATGCTGTGGTTTTTTTACTCTTTTATTTTGAGAGTCTTTTGGGATCATCTTCATTTTTTTTTTTTTTGTGGAAGCCCTGGCCTTTCCTTACCTGCTTTCACTACCTTCTGTCTTTCCATAACTGAAACATGGTTCCAGGAACAAATGTTTAAACTAATAGCCATACCCCATGGACCCCCTAAACTCTCTGGCAGGAAGTGCAGAGCACACTGTCCTCTCACTCTGGCCTGACTTCCATTGCACTCATGCAATCAGTTCCTCCTACTTTGGAAAATGAATTCAGCATGTGTATACTTGTTCTCAGAGGACAGAGATCTAACCCTGACTCTGCACCTAGGTGTAGGCAAAAGTAAACTCATTAATCAGAGTCCTGATAGGGAAATACCAAACATATCAGTTCTTGAGGAAAAAAGCTATAGCAATGTATGAGCCATGCTTTGCCAAGATGTGGTCACACTCTTGGTGATTGGAAAACTGGTGAGTAATTTCCCATGCTGCCAGTTAATCGTGGGTCAGGGCACTCAATCACCCTGAAGGAGGGCCAGGATCTGGACCCTAACTTCCTCACCTAGTGATTCACTGCTTGCTGTTAAACACCAACTGTAAGTAATCAGAGGGACAGTCAGACGAAGAATGTATTTGTAGCTTTTCTTTGAGTTAGTCCTATAGATAAAATGTATTTAAATATTGAATATAAAATATGCTATTAATTTTGAAAAGTGGG
Organism: Callospermophilus lateralis; assembly: GCF_048772815.1. Lineage (NCBI taxonomy): Eukaryota > Metazoa > Chordata > Mammalia > Rodentia > Sciuridae > Callospermophilus > Callospermophilus lateralis. The sequence goes on from NW_027513890.1 coordinate 55,337, forward strand.
TGGGTGGGATTGTGAGTCACATAAAAGATAAATCTGAATAAATTTCAGATGACCTTTTTTAACAAAACATTGTTTTCCTTTAAAGTGATAATGAGCTGGGATTGTAGCTCAGTGGTAGACGTAGGCTACATGCATGAGACCCTGGGTTCAATGCTCGGAACCATAGACACACACACAAATGATACCACTCCATACCCCAAACAATTAAATTATCCTTAACACTTAAAATATGAGACCTCCTCCTTCTTACTTTGTGTGTGTGTGTGTGTGTGTGTGCGCACACACACACACACACACACACACACACATGCATGTTGGTGCTGGGGATGGAACCCAGGCCTTCTAGCATGCTAGGCAAGTGCTATACCACTGAGCCACACAACCAGCACCAGAGTTTCTTTGTGGGATTACAAAAATGCTCTAAAATTGATTGTAGTGATGGTTACACTAGTTTTAGTTTTACAACTAAAACTATTTTAAATGGGTGAAGTGAATTAGACCTCAATAAAACTATGACTTCTTAAAAAAAATAAAAGCTAGCTCATAGCACAGTTTACTTTTAGATAGAATCTGAGAAAGGCTTCAAGTAAAATTTGATTTTAAAGCTGATACATTTGACTCTATAAAATTTGATTAAGAATATTTTGGATAGGGAGAATAACAGGACTCAAGCAAAGAGGTAGGAAATTACAAGATGACTCCAGGGAACACTAAGTTCAGCCATGGATGGTGTCATATTAAAGAAGAGCTTGAATTAAGGTGGTAGCACCAGACTTTGGGCCATATAGGATGAGAAGTAACTGCCCTGGACTGAGCTAATTTATATGATGAACAACACGGTAAAAACCAGAGGAAAGAGATTGGGGAAAAGGAGAGCTGATAGAAGGTTTTGCAATGTCCTAATTCACTGTTATGAATGCAGAGGGAGCAACCAGAGCTGTACTTAAAGCTATAAATTCTGGGATTTTAAAAACTGTGGGTTTATTTTATTTTTAAATTTTGTTTTAATTAGTAATACATTACAGTAGAATGCATTTTGACACATGATACATAAATGGAGTTTAACTTCTCATTTTTCTGGTTGCACATGATGTACATTTGCACTGGTCATGTAATCATACATGCACTTAGGGTAATAATGTCCAATTCATTCCACTTTCTTTTCTACACCCATACCCCCTCCCTCCTTTCATTTCTATCTGTCAAATCCAAAGTAACTCTATTTTTCCCTATAGCCTCCTCCCTTATTGTGAATTAACATCCACATATCAGAGAAAATATTTGGTTTTTAGTTCTTTGGGATTGGCTTATTTTGCTTAGAATAATATTCTCCAGCTCCATCCATTTATCTGCAAATGCCATAATTTTGTTGTTCTTTAAGACAGAGGAATATTCTATTCTGTATATACACCACAGTTTCTTTATTCATTCATCTGTTGAAGGCCATCTAGGTTGGTTCAATAGTTTAGCTCTTGGAAATTGAGCTGCTATAAACATGGATGTGGCTGTATCACTGTAGTATGCTGATCTTAAGTCTTTTGGGTATAAACCAAGGAGTGGGATAGCTGGATCAAATGATGGTTCCATTCCAAGTTTTCTGAGGAATCTCCATACTGCTTTTCCAAGTTACACCAATTTGCAGGCCCACTAGCAATGTATGAGTTTACCTTTTCTCCCACATCCTCATCAACTTTATTGATGCTTATACTCTTGATATTGCCATTCTCACTGGAGAGAGATGAAATCTCAATGTAGTTTTGGTTTGCATTTCTGTTATTGGTAGAGATGTTGAATATTTTTTTCATATATTTGTTGATCGATTATATTTCTTCTTCTGTGTAATGTGTGTTCAGTTCCTTAGTCTATTTAGTGATTGGGTTATTTGTGGGGTTTTATTGGTGTTAAGCATTTTGAGTTCTTTGTAAGGTTTATTTCTTATTTACAGTTGTCCTCAATAAACATGTGATGATAAAAGATATTGTTAGATAGGTCAATAAATCCAAGGTAATGCTTCAGGTGTGAAAGATGGCAGCCCCATGACCTGAAAGAAAATGGGGCAAGGGTATGTGGTAAGAGAGGGATGGCATACATGCAGGTGGCTCTGGTGTTGCAGACACCTACACAATTGGACATGAGGTATTTGAACTGCAGAGAAAGATCATGAGTGAGCCCTAAGAACTTTTGAGTCAATCAAATGAGGTTGAGTGTTGACAGCACTGGAATAAGGGAATTGGGAAGAGAATAGAAGAAAAAATAGATTGCAATCAAAGAAAGAAAATCCCCTTTGGAAAAGGAGAATAAAAGAGATTTCTGATGTCAGTACAGGGTCAAAGATGTCAAACTTTCGCAGGGCAGGCAGCTAGGTGCACAGTAATGTCACAGAAGAATAGATTCTCTGGAAGAGTTCAAGGATTTCTAAAAGGGAGGGGGAACCTGACTCAGCACCAGTGGCATGCATAATGGAAAAGAATTTCAGCACATGCCAAATAAAGTTATAGACAGAGGTTTAGTTAGGAAAATAGATACACATTCAAGGGAGAATGGGGGCAATCTCATGAGAGATGTCTTTGGGGTAAAGCAAAAAATACACATCCAAGAGAAACTGCAGGCTATGTCCAGAGGGAAATAAGCAATCTATTGGAGTGAGGTATTAATATTTATAGGAGGCCTATGCTAGGGGCTGGACTAGAGGTGGAGCCAGCGAACAAGTACATAATTTTGCATAAGTTTTTCCTTTGCTTGATGATTTCCCTCATTTTACAAGGATGAGGGCCAAGGGCACGTTGTTCAAGAATTACAACTATTCCTGAGGGCATTCAGCATTTCAATGGCTCACAGATGTGAGAATCGTGTACCTTTGAGACTTGGTGTATCTTTCTTTTAATCCTAAATCCCTCTCTCAGTTACACTTAAATTCCAGAAAGAAATCACTGTGTCAGCACAAGGTTGGGAGTTGACAGAAGAGTAGCAGTCAGTGAGTATTTAATGCATGGCCAGTTTGATTTTCCAGGTAGCCTCGGTCAGGAAAAATATAATCTGTCTTCATAGCTGCATGCCTTTTAAAAGATAAAGCAAGGTTAAATAAATGCATATCTAAACTCTAGACTTTCTGCTGTCTTTTCTACATATAGGTGTTGATGAATACTGTTCAAGGAGAAAGAAAAGGAGAACCAACTTTGTAAGCAGTATGGGCTAGGAAAGATGTTTTCACTATTGTTTTTAAGCTTAAAGCATCAATTGGAGACAATCACCATTTCCTACATTTTTTTACGTGTAGATGGACACAACACAATGCCTTTATTTTTTATGTGGTGCTGAGGATCATACTCAGGTCCCACCCGTGCTAGGCGAGCGCTCCACTGCTGAGCCACAATCCTAGCCCCATTTCCTACATTTTATATATTCAGAAAGTGAACCTTGGGCTAAAGAAATCACCAAAGGAGCAGGAACTTATTTGGAGCTCTTTCATTTCCCCCCATCAATGAACCCAAGTCTATTTACTCACCACTTATAAAAGAGCCCAATAAATTGAGGACAAATTGTTGGGGCAAGGAAAAAGATTTACTTGGTAAGCTGGCAAAACTGAAGATAATTGACTAGCATCTTGTAAACCCACTCTTCACACAGGTTTTAAGCCCCCTTTATCTATAGCTAAAGGGAAAAGAAGGGTATTCAGGTTAGGAAATGATGATAAAACCGGGTGGCTGGTAATCTGTTGATTTGGCACATCATGGGATCATCAGTAATGAAGCGGGAGGAGAGAGATAAATCAACTTTGGGCTGTTAGTTTAAATGATTAACAAGGGCTGGGTGCTCAGGCAAACACAGACCCTGACTAGAAAGGAGAGGCCCTGGAGGCCATGCGACTGTTTTCTCTGAAGCATAGCCTGGGTACACTCCATGCCCTGCCCATTGTGGATTCTCTGCCAGTCTGAGAGCCCTGGAGGGAGGAGCCAGAGCCATGAAGCACTGGCTTCTGCTGCAGAACTGTGGGCACCCACAGGTGCAGTCACTGGGAGGTCATAGAAAAAAGGAGGGGTGTGCTTGCTGCCATACATTCCTCCAGACAGCCTCGAGTTTTCAGCTCAAGAAAGCTGGAATTTGCAGGCAGTCAAGGCCACAGTTAAGTGAACACTGTACAGTGAAAGGTGACTCTTTGTCAGGCAGGTGACAACAGGGTTTTTTTCTATACAGCCAGACTCTTTCAGTAATGACTGTAATGTCCCACACCAACAGAAGAGCCTCCCCAAGTGCCTCTACCTGCTGAAGGTCATTCAGCTGCAGCACAGAGATAATTTGAGCCTCTGTGATTGCCATAGCCAGGGAACACCACCCTTTTCCTTGGAATGTAATTCCTGTGCCTACTCACCCTTGCTCAGGTCTTAAGGCTGCTGACTCTCTACTGGAGCTTGAAGGTAAGAATATGGCTCAAAAGAAATGCTGTGCTTACCTCATTGTATTTTTCATGTTTTGCCATGTAGGTGTTACCAAATAGGTTAACTCAAGCCAGGTCCTACGGATACTGAAAACAATGGCATGAAAAGTGTGCGTGATAGATACCAAACTATTTGATCTAGAAATTCAGGTAATAACTCCCTAAACTTTCTCCCTGAAGTACTCTCTCCTCTGACAGTGCTTCTGCAGCCTAGCAAGGGATCTGAGGGAAGGTGAAAGGGGCCTGAAATTTCTTCCATGGCATGGCCCTCTGCTCCCCAGCACTACTCAGCTCTCTCCACACTTCTGTTGAACCTCCTTTCCTGAGCTTCAGTCAGGTTCCACCGCGCCCTGTGACTGCCTCCAACACAGTAAGGCCATGGGGATGACAGCACATTAGACAGCCCCATCTTTAACTTCCCTAGTCCTCAGACAGCCATTTTTTCTCAGCACCCTGCATACTGTAGCCTGTTGAGCTCCAGGTGCCCTTCCATAAACAGATGCTGACTTATGATGGGGTTATATCTTGGTAAGTCTATCATAAATTGAAAATATAATAGATAAAAATGCATTGATAAAACCTACCTCCAACCATCTAGCTCAGCAACACAGCACACTGTAGAGTGTCAGCTGATTCCTCTTGTGATCATGGGGTTGGCTGGGACTTGTGGCTCTTTGCCTTTGTCCAGCATCATGAGAGGATTTTACCACATACTGTGATCCTGGGCAATGATTCACATTCAAAATTCAAAGTAATATTTCTACTGAATGCACATGGCTATTTCATCATATAAAGTCATAATTCATAAGTTGAATGCAGTTAAGAACTAAATGCCTCTTGACTCTCATGCTCTCCTTGCCACACCTCAGCCCTCATCACCTGCCTAAATCACGATTTTCCCAGCAGGGTTAGACAATGTGTTGACTGGATGATTCTCAAATCACCATCCCCAGGCCAGAGCTCTAGACCCACCTTCACACCTGCCTAAGGTTCCAGATATAGAGGACCCACAGGCAGCTCAGATTCCCCCTCAAATTGAACCTAGCCATGCAAAAACTGCTTCCCTCCAGTGCTCCCATTCCAAACAAATTCTCTGACTCCCCAGCTACCACATCAGAAATCTGTTTACAAGCTTGACTTTCCCCCACCGCCCCTTCACCTCACATTAATCATTAAGGGACATTTATTCTACCTCCCAAAGATCTCTTAAGTCTGCATACTTCTTCTTGTCCCTTCTGCCTCACCACTAAGCAAAGATATGATCACCAACTCCATCTGAATTGCTGCAGAACTCTCCCACTGGGCTCCAGTTCAGTCTTCCCAGTACCCCACCCAGTGTGACCTTTCTAAAATGCAACATGTCACCTTGGGCAGTCTCCAGCTTCACCCTATTTGGTGACCTCCTATTGCCCTTAGAATAAAAGCATACCCTGAAAGGCCCTTGTGACATCATCCATGCTCACTTCTATACACTCCCCACCCTAAATCTCTAACCCCTAGAAATTATTTAACATGAAGATACTTTGTTCCCTTGTTCCTCTAATTCTTTGATTAAGTTTGAATGTGGTGTGTCCCCCAAGCCTCACCTCCACCCCCAACTCATGCAGGAGTTTGATCTCCAAACTATTATGTATAATATTAAAAAGGTAGAAACTTTATCTTACTATAGTGTTCAGAGGCAGGGCCTTTGGGAAGTAATCAGATTAGTTTAGGGTCATTAGGATGGAGTCCCCACAATCAAATTTCAGAGAGGTAGAGAGACCACACAAGGAAATACACATAAACTTCCCCTATGATATGTTACACCTGAGTGGACCTTTGCAAGAGCCTGTCCAGTGTTGTTTGGACTTCAGCCTCCAGAGCTGTAAGCTAAACAAACCTTTTTATAAGTAACCTAACTTAGGTAGTTAATAATAAAAACAGAAGCTGACTAATACAGCCCTCACCTGCTTCTCTGTCTGAATGTGCCAGTCCTTTCCCATGATACTATCTAGATTTCTATTCTAATACAGTAATGCACAGTTTAATACATGACTATAAGTTTAATACATGACTATAAAGCAAACATCCTTGTATCTCACACCCAGGAAAGTATATTCTAAAAACTTGCCAACTTAAAAAGAAGCCCCCATTTGCTCTGTCCTCTAACATTTTAGAAGTAGCCACTGTCTTGACTCTTAAGATAATCACTTCCTTTTTTAAAGTTCTATTTTGTTTACATTTTTATTATTGTTTTCCTCTTGTACAGTGTTGGAGGTTAAACCTGGGGTCTCCTGCATACTAGACAAGTGCTATACTACCGAACTACATCCTCTGCTCCCTTCTTTAGTTTCTTCAAAGTCTAATCACTTATGTGAACATTCCTGTGCATGCCTTTTCTTTAATATGTCTTTTTAGGTGGTTTTTAAAAATAGACTGACTCCTCTTTATTTTTTTCAAATGTCTTGTCATTTATTTGAAGTAAGTTTATTATTGTCCTGTAGACTTTCATGTGGTTTACATTTTAAATTAATTTATTTTTAATTGGTGCATTATAATTATACATAAAGTGAAATTTATTTTGATATATTCATATGTGCACATTACATGGTTGGATTAATTTTATTCTGTTGTTACTCCCCTTTCCCATCCGTCCTCCCCTTTTCTAATTTTCCTTCCTCTATTCCACTGTACCCCCTTCTATTTTCATGAGATTCTCTCTTCTTTAATTGCTTATTTCTCTATATATTTTGCATGTAAAAGAAAATTTTTGATCCTTAACTTTCTGAGTCTGGCTTTTTTCCCTCAGCTAGATGTTCTCCAGTTTTATCCATTTACCAGCAAATGATATAATTTCATTTTCATTTACGGTTAAGTAAATCTCAATTGTATTTATGTATGTGTGTGTGTGTGTGTGTGTGTGTGTGTGAATAGACAGATGGATGGATGGATAGATGGAAAGATAAATAGATCACTTTTTCTTTATCCATTCACCTATTGACAGGTACCTTGACTGGTTCCATAACTTGGCTTGTAAATTGTGCTGCTATAAACATTTGTATGGATGTATTGCTATAACATGCTAACCTTAATTATTTTGGATAAAAGTCAACTAGTAGAGTAGCTTGGTCATAGAGTGAGTCCATTCTCAGCCTTTTGAGGATTCTCCATACTGATTTCCAAAGTGGTTTTACTCATTCACAGTCCCGTCTACAATATATTGCTATTAATGTCTCCCACAATTATAGAGTTCTGGATCTCCTCAGTTATTACTTTATCATTACCTTCAACCTACAATGCATGAGGCTTACTGAATTTACCCTACTCATGTACTTATCACTTATTTTTTCTATAGAAATGCATATGAATATGAATATATTTTTCCCACATTTCTACGATTCTACCCTGAAAATTTCTGTGACATCACTTTCCTGAAATGCATTTTTATTATTTCATGTCAGTTCATCTAAGTATTCCATATCATGTGTTTGAAAAGATGTGACCACCCTAAGGCCCTTCTTATTTGACTATTTATGAACTATAATTAAAGGTCAACTTCAGTACCTCCACAGAACTTATGTCTCATTCACCTTTCTCATTCATAGTGCTTTATTTTTAAGTAGGTAGCAGAAATTTTATTTTGAAGAAGAGTAGTGATTTAAAGCCATTCAGTGTACTTTAGAGGATCCCAAAAACCTATGTTTGTGGTTCTTAAACAACCTTACCACTGAAAGACCTGGATTATACTCCAGGTTGGACACTTATACTATGCTTCCAATGGAAATGGTTTCTTGGTTATGAATATTGTCTTTCCCTTTCTTCTATAGTCTTGGAAATGTGTAGATTGTGTGAAGTTTTAGAATCACTATTTTCAACACACTTAGCATGGACCCATTTGATAATAGAAGAAATCTATATTCTGAAAAAAAAGGCCCTTCACCAAGGCCTAAAGAAGTGATAAAATAGTCTCTGGAAAGAAATAACAGTCATCCATTAGATTATTTTTAAAAAATACTAAGAATAAGTTTAGTTAGTAATGCATTACTGTACTAGGAAAAGTGATATAAATGCAATTTCAATTTTTAAAGTTGTTTCTGATTACTACAAAGAGAGTATAAAAAGCTGGTTACATGGGCTGGAGTTGTGTCTCAGTGGTAGACTACTTTGCTAGCATGTGCAAAAGCACTGAGTTTGATTCTCAGCAATACATATAAATATTATTTGTTTTATTTTTTAAATACATGACAGCAGAATGCATCGTAATTCTTATTACACATATAGAACAATTTTTCATACCTCTGTTTGTATATAAAGTATGTTCACATCAATTCATGTCTTCATATTTGTACTTTATTTTTTTAAAGAGAGAGAGAGAGAGAGAGAGAGAGAGAGAGAGAATTTTAATATTTTTATTTTTTAGTGCTCGGCGGACACAACACCTTTGTTTGTATGTGGTGCTGAGGATCAAACCCCGGCCGCACGCATGCCAGGTGAGCGCACTACCACTTGAGCCACATCCCCAGCCCCATACATGTACTTTAGATAATAATGTCTATCACATTCCACAATCCTTGCTAATCTTTACTCAACACTCCTACACTGGCTACTTCACATAAACTGCCTCAGGGATTTAATGCAGTAATCAAAAAATTTTCTGCAGCCTATGCAGTTCTGTTGGAATGGCTATTATAAAAAACTAAAATTGTCATGCATGGTGGCATATGACTGAAATTCTAGAAGCTATGGAAAATGAAACAGGTGAATTGTTAGTTCAATGACAGCCTCATTAACATAACAAGGCTACAATCAACTTAATGAGAGTCTGTCTCAAAATATAACATAAAAAAGAATGTGGATGTATCTCAGTGATATGCAACTCTGGGTTCAATATTCAGCACCAAACCATATAAAACCAAGCAAATATCTCATAATTAATAGGGATTCCACAGTACACAAATATGTAAAAATGTTGGTGACATTTTTAAATACATTTAATAAATATATTTTAAATAAATTTAATAAATATCTTTTCTAAAAGGGTTAAGATTCTTTAAAAGCCCTAAACAAAAATGCACATAATCCACTAGTAATAACTTGGGGTAGAAGTGCAAGGTCGTACATGCCTGTACTCCCAGTGGCTTAGGAGAGTAAGAGGTAGAAAACTTGGGGTTTATTCTCAAGTTAAAGACCAGCCTCAAGAACTTGGCAACGTCCTAAGAAACCCAGTGAAACCCTCTCTCAAAAATCAATCAATAAATAAAAGTGTTGGAGATTGGGTATGTAGCACACTGGTAAAATTCCCTGGGGTTATTCTCCATTATTTAAATAAATAAAAAAATATAAATAATAATTCTTGGTAAAAAAAAAATGCCATACAATCTGCTAATAATAACTCTGGGTATATATGTAAAAAATTTGGAATCCTTTTGCTAAATATATTGCCATACATCTATTTTTATTGTAACTTTATTCACAGTATCTAATAAAAAGAAACAAATGAAGTACCTTTTAGATAGAAAGTATATCATAAAATGCCTTCCAGTTCCAACACATCCAATTAGTCCATCCCTTCAGAAGCTACATACTTAAAATTCAAACTGGTCCCTAGAATGCAAGACTCAGATAGTGGTGTTTTCTAAATACTCCAAAAAATTTGGAATCTCTGAGATCCTTGTTTCAGATATTCTAAAACTCAGAACTAGGTCATATGGGAAGTCAGAATGAGAACACAACACACAGTAAATTCTTTAATGGGGAATCTTAACTCAGACACTGTCATAACCAAAAGCAGTGTTGGAGATAAAAAATAGAATCTGTTTCACTATTATGTATTCAAATCAAATATATATTAGAAAAAAGTTAAGGCTACTGGTTAAAATCTACCTATAACAGGTATTAAAAATGTAGCAGGGGCTGGGTGTGTGGGTGCAAGCCTGTAATCCCAGTTGCTGAAGAGGCTGAGGAAGAGTTATCAAAAGTTCAAAACCAGCCTTAGCAGAATCGAGGTGCTAAAAAACTCAGTGAGATCCTCTCACAAAATAAAGTAAAAAACAAAACAAAACAAAAATCCTGGGGATTTGTCTTAGTAGTGAAGTGTTCGTGAGTTCAATCTCCAATATCCCCAATAAAAAATGTTCCAGGGGGCTAAGGCTGGAGCTCAGTGGAGCTCTTGTCTGACACATCTGAGACACTGGAATCAATTCTCAGCTCCAGATATAAGTAAATAAAACATAAGGTCTATCAACACCTTTATATATATAGTACCAAGATACTGACATGGACTTTGATCTAATTTGCCTGTACTTTAGCCCTTAAGATTGAAGTTGGCAAGGCATAATGGTGCATGCCTGTAATATCAGCTGTTTACAAGACTGAGAAATAAAATTAATGAATTCAAAACCATTCTCATCAATGGTGAGGCACTAAGCAACTCAGTGCAACCCTGTCTCTAAGTAAAATACAAAATAGGGGTAGGAATGTGGCTCAGTGGTAGAGTGCTCCTCACTTCAATCCCTGGTCTCTCCCCCCCAAAAAAATGGGACTGAGTAAATAATTCAGCTTGCAGAGTTCTTGCCTTCTAAGAATGAGGCCCTGGGGTCAATCCTCACTACAGAGAGAGAGAGAGAGAGAGAGAGAGAGAGAGAGAGAGGGAGAGAGGGAGAGAGAGATTGAACTTGCATGTAATTTAAATTCAAGTTAGTCCCACTTCTATTTTTTCCTGCCACACCAGAATAAAAGCATTTCTTTAAATGTTTGGAATGTTTCTGTGGGTTATTTATTTATTTATTAATTAATTTATTATTTACTTATTTTTATTTGGTGCTGAGGATCGAACCCAGGACCTTGCATGTGATAGGTGAGTGCTCTATCACTGAGCCACAACCCCAGCCCCTTCTGTGGGTTATTTTAATGAAATGGTCTGACCATAAATAAGTAAATAAACAAATTAATTAATAAATAAATACACCCTCAATTGATGACCAATTACAGTTTTAAAAAAAAAATTTAAATGGGACATATAAACCGCATTTAGGAGAGATTCACTCTTTTTAATGTCACCTGATATTATTCTGCTTTTTTCTCATGTAAAAATCTCAGAATGATAAATTAAAATCTTTTAAAAGTGCCCTCCAGTTCTTGAAGAAAAACATTATAAATGATGCATACATTTGAAATAAAACATGGGGAAATAATGATTAATAATGCTGAAAGTGGAATTTTTAGATAAACCAAAATTTCTCAGTTTTCCATGAATCTGGGTGCTTGTTTCATAAATTTTGAAGAAAAAAGATTATTTAAGCAAGAAGAAATAGAATGCCCACCATGTTGTATGAGGATTGATATCAGAAAAAAAAATCATTTTTGTGTGCCATCTTAGAAGTTTACTGATGGTTTTGGGCAGAACATGGAGCATAATGCATTTAAAATAGGCTTTGGAAAAGGCATCCTGACTACCATATGGGTTCACTTTTATTCTTTCTGTGACCCATCCTTTTTCCTTCAAATTCAATAAGGAATCACTCCTGGGACAAAGGACTTTGTAGAAGGTGTTCCCACAAGTGGGATTCAAGGTCTTTTACTTTTGAAATAGGCCTTAATGGTGCTCATTAACATCTTTCAGTTAGCCACCAGGTGTCTTTGAGTGAGGCCCATTATCTGCATTACATGGTCATTATTAAACTTATTCTCTGTGAACAGAGAACCCTAGTTTTGGATATGTCAACAGAGAGCTAGAAAACTAGGGGCTTATTCTGAGACCTATGGAGAGATAAGCTGAAGTTCTGGATTTCAGGTTTTTGTTCTGGATTTGAGATACTGCTTCTGCTACATTTAAAAATCTCAGGACTCATGAAGAGAATGAGTTAAAAGCCAGCATCATCAAATGTGTGAGGCCCTAAGAACTTCAAAGTGACCCTGTTTCTAAATAAAAATATTAAAAAAGGATGGGAATGTGAATCAGTGGATGAACACCTCTGGGTTGAATTTCTGGTACCAAAAAGAAAACAACAAACAAACACGCACACACAAAAAAAATAATAAACAAACAAATAAACAAACCCTCATGAGTAACAAGCACTAAAATCAGCAGACTTTCTCATGCTTGAATACAACAAATGAAGTTGTGGTTCTCTCCTGGTAATTATCTCAGTCTTCATTATGCATTCTGGAGACATGCTGGAATCATGGGACATGGAAGCCCACAAAGGGCTTTAGAAAAAAGCTGGAAACACCTTACAATTATGGAACAAAATGCCCAGGTTTTCAACTGCTGATCTAAGCCTCACTAGACTAGTCAGAGGGAGGTGAATGCTAAGTTACCACAGAGAGACCCTCTGGCCACAAGACTCTGGAGAGGACCATGAGGACTCCCTAGCCATGACTACCAGTTTCCACCATTGCCACTTCTTCAGCTTTAAGCCACCTTCCTACCCAGTCTCAAGATAACAAGGCACACTTACCATTTCCTGGCTCTCAGGGTTCTCAGTGTTCTCCCTGTGATTTGTTTTCAGTTTCTGCATAGCACAGACACCTGGGCTTGGATCCAGGACAGAAGCCTACAAAAAGATTGAAAAAATGGTGGGCTCCAGACACCAAGAGAACAGAAGATTGTGGACGCCCTCCCCCTCATCACTGGCTGCATGAGGGTTGGACAGTTCTCACCTAAGAGACTGATTGGTCAAGGCTTCATGCCCTGCCTCCAACCTGAGCCAAGTGGGTGCAGAATCAAAGGCTGAATGACAGGCTGCTCCATTGTCACTGTTAAAAGACTATAGATCAGGGCTGAGGATGTAGCTTAGTCAGTAGACTGCTTGTTTTGCTGATTAAGGCCATGGATTCAATCCCTTGCACTACGCACACACACTCTCCTCCCCCCCAAAAAATAAGTAAAGGACTTTGGGGACTAGGGTTATGGATAAGAGGTAAAGCACTTCTCTAGCATGCATGAGGTACTGGGTTGAACACCCAGCACTGCATTAAAAAGCCACCCAAGAGAGGATGTGGCTCAAATGGTACAGCACTCCCTGGCATGTGGGGGGCCCAGTTTTGATCCTCAGCACCCCATGTTGTGTCCGCCAAAAACTAAAAGTAAATATTAAAAAAAAGCCAATAAACAAACTAGTAATGACATTTGCCAGAAATGAATGAGAAATAAATCTATATGAATACTCTGACCTCCCTCTCTATATTCATGTGTCAATAAGCAAGAAGGTAAACTTCTCTGTGTCTAATCACTAAAATAAGGGGATAGTGATCGTTTTATTCAGTGGGAAGTGATTAAAAATCATTATTATGTATAAAGTACTTTAAATGTGAAAAATCTATTTTGGACATGTATAATGATTTTGGACATGTATAAAAATATTGTATAACTAACAATAATTTGTAATTTTATTATATAGTAGTTAATAAGAACCACAGAGATGCTATACCTATAAAGAACAGTCATTCTTTTCTTTTAATGAAAAAAAACATCACCATAGTTTGAACTTATAGTTATTATGAAGCTAGTCATACTTAAAATTCTTTCTCCATTCAGTATTACTATTTCAACAATGTTTGTTAGTTTATTTTCAAAACATTATGGTGTTTCTTTTTTTTCTTTCTTTTCTTTCTCTTTATTATTGGTTGTTCAAAACAATAAAAAGTTCTTGACATATCATAATTCATACATTAGATTCAAGTGCATTATGAACTCCCATTTTTAGCCCAAATACAGATTGCAGAATCTCATCGGTTACACATCCACATTTTTACATAATGCCACTAGTAACTGTTGTATTCTGCTACCTTTGCTATCCTCTACTATCCCCACTCCCCTCTTCTCTCTCTACCCCAGCTACTGTAATTCATTTCTCTCCTTGTTTTTTTCCAATTTCCCTCACAACCTCTTATATGTAATTTTGTAAAACAATAAGGGTCTCCTTCCATTTGCATGCAATTTCCCTTTTCTCTCCCTTTCCCTCCCACCTCATGTCTGTGTTTAATATTAATCTTTTCCTCCTGCTCTTCCTCCCTGCTCTGTTCTTAGTAGCTCTCATTATATCAAAGAAGACATTTGCATTTGATTTTTAGGGATTGGCTAGCTTCACTTAGCATAATCTTCTCTAATGCCATCCATTTCCCTGCAAATTAAATGATTTTGTCACTTTTTAGTGCTGAGTAATACTCCACTGTGTATAAATGCCACATTTTTTTATCCATTTATTGAAGGGAATCTGGGTTGGTTCCACAGTCCAGGTATTGTGAATTGTGCTGCTATGAACATTGATGTGGCAGTATCCCTGTAGTATGCTATTTTAAGTTCTTCAGGGAATAGTCCAAGAAGGGCAATAGCTGGGTGAAATGGTGATTTGACCCAGATTTTTTCAATCAAAAATTCTAAAGTATAAATCATCTACTATGACTGTTTAGCCTAAAGCAAGATACTTATTGAATACAGTATAAGAAGAAAGCCATAATTTTTTCAGAAAGACAACACTTGTAAATTCAGGTACTATCTATAGTTACTGGCTTGGTTAGGTATCTAATTGTTACTATCTATAGAAACCAATCAATTGAACAAAAGTTTCAGGCAATTAATACCTGAGTAAAATAGTGCTTTTGTTTATGTAGTAATACTAAGTTTTTATATCTTTCTTTTCTAACAAGCTGAACATAGCATCAAAACCCCAATCTCTCAATATACAGGAATTTAACCATGACTTTTTACTGAACAACCAATTTATTCAGTTAAGTGAGTTTAGTGATTGCTGTCTGAGCCAAAATGTTTTTTCTCTGCATGCAAATCTGGGTCAGCTTCATGTAACATAAGGTCAAATGATTATAGGAATCCTCAAAGTTCAGCACTGCAGAGAAACAGCATGAATAATTTTCTTTCAAAAATGTTAAAAACTGATGTTACCAATCTACCATTGCATTTATTAAAAATCACAATGTTTTACCCAGGAGACATCTAATTTTCTGCACCACAACTCTCTTTAAAAGGCTCCAGTGTAAATTCATTGCAGAATGTATTTCTAGGTAAATAAATAATTTGACCCATGTATGAAATTTTTGAATAGATGCCAATTAAACAGGAGAGAAGAGCTGAAAAAATAAATTGTCATTTTAATTTTAAAGTAGTTGATCTTGAGCTATTACCATTGACAGTAGTTAGAGAGTCGGGCCATTTCTCTATTGAGGGCTCTTAATTTGTGAAAATAGTATCATACTATCAGCACAGTAGAAAACACCTCTTTTGAATTCTCTAAGGCAAAAAATGTATCATTTTCTCAAGTTTCTTTGAGTGAATAATTGTCTCAAAAAATTTCTACTCTAAAATAGTGCTATTATATAGTCTTGCTCAATCCACTGTTTTCTCAATAGACTGAAAACCATTACACATTGTTAGCAGTCTTACTTCAAAATTCCTTTGGTGGTATTCCTGAAAAATATGAATACTGAGACCTTTTACTTCCTACAGGGAAATCCTCTTCCATCATCTTATAATCCTAATAAAGAGTGGAAAGAAGTATCTTGTTTTTCAAGTTTTTATACCTATATATGTTTGTATACAATTATATATAAAATTCTTTAAAGTAATTTATATATATACCCACACATTGCCTACATAAAAATTACTTTAAGGATAATACGTTTAATATACCTGGAGAATTTAACTGCAATGTGGTCTCTTGTACATGAATTCATGTAGCTGGTTTCAGTGGTACACTCCAGAGTCTTGGGATGCTGAGGCAGGATGATTGTGAGTTCAAAGCCAGCCTCAGCAATTTCGCGAGTCCCTCAGCAACTGAACTCAGTGAGATCCTCTTTCTAAATAAAATACAAAAAAAGGGCTGAGTATGTGGATCAGTGTTTAAGCATCACTGGGTCCAATCCTTCGTACCAAAATAAATAAATAAATAAATAAATAAATAAATAAATAAATAAGGAATGCATTCCTGCAATCATGTAGGCATGCATAATGAATAAGTACATGGATTCAAGTTTAAACAAAAATAAACATGGTAAAATTTTACTAAACTCCAATAGTTGGTAAAAAAAAATTAAAGAAACTAAGTGTTAAAATACTTACATATTTACTGGAATACCATGAACTATTATCAATTATGTTGTAAACATTGACAACATGAACATTTAATAAACTATAATGTTATCAGAATAAAATATTTTTTAAACATTACACTTAACATTATCACTTGCTATATAATAACAGGGAGGCATCATTTAATCTTAATGCCTTCACATTTTAGGGTCTAAGTTTTAGATAGAAGAAGACCATCACTAGTCTTTGGCTATGTGGGCCTACAGATACCTAATGTTAAAAAATCTACAGAATTTACAGTTATTAAATGAATTAATTTGGGAGTATTATGACTATGGGTAATTAATTTTTTCTTTGATTTACCTTTTTTTATAGACTTCACAGGATGTTCTACTATTGTAATAAGAATATTCCCTTTCAAAAAAAATTTTAATACAATTAAAAGTAAATTAAGCCTTGGAATAGATTTAGTTTTTAGTAATCAAAAAAAAAAAAAAAAACTTCGGGGCTCAGAAGGGAATATAGTACATGGGTTGAAAGTTTGCATTTTAGAGTTATGCTTTTCTGAGTCTCAATTCTATCTCTGCCTCTACTACTTAACAAGGAACACAGCTCTCTAGACAATGGTGTTGTAAACCTCAAATACAATAGTGCTTGCAAGGTACTTGGCACTCATAGTTAGTTTCAAAGGATAGTTGCCTTTATTATTACCTTAAAATCTAATTTTAATAAAATGAACAACCTATAAACTATTAGGCATTTCACACTTTGTACTCTTTTTGACAATAAAATATTTCTAAACCTTTAACTCATACTTGGACCTGGGCAAATACTCACTCAATTTATGTTGTATTTTCCACTTAACATATTATTCTAGGGTAGTGAAAAAGGCAACCAGTTCTCATGGCAATGACAAACATGTCTACCTGGAAGTCATCTTTGATACTGGAAACTTGAAACTAATCATTCCTTTAAATAAGAAACACAACCCTTCATTTGAAATACAAGTTATATTATACTCACAAACATATAGACAAAAGTGTTAGGGAATAATTGGTTCTGGTTGTTTTTCCTTTTCTGTGAAGGTGAGGATTAAACCCAAGGCCTTACAATTGCTATGCAAGTGCTCTACCACTGAGGTATACTCCCAGTCCCAAATATATGTATTGCATACAATCTCTTTAAAAAATCTCTTATGTACGTCATTAGTAACAAAATATGCTTATTACAAGATGAATTTTTTTTTCAGAGTAGAAATTAGAAATTTATAAAAGGACAGCAGAAAAGACTTCTCCCAGAGAAAGAAGGGGACCCAAAAGGTGGGAATCCGTGGAAGGGCTGTTCTTTCCACTTTTTATAGTTTTGGTGATGGAATATAGGTTGAAGGGGTTAGGACACAGGTGGGCCCAATTATCACCTGTTGGGATGGGCTTACATTTCTCTAGGATGGGCTATCTCTGAATCTGTTGGGGGCTGTTTCCTGAGCTCCATTAACATTTCTTTGAGGTGGACTTTGGCCTAGGGCCTTTTCAGGACTTCATTAACATTCCATGAATTGTCCTGCATTTTCCCTGAGTCATTCCCAGCATGGCCTTCATTTTAGATTTCACTGGATATTAAACCCGATTTACCTAACTACACTTACTACCTAACTTTAAATCTGGCTTCATTCCCCCCTCTAATTTGGGAACTCCTTACTGGTGTAAGCAAGGGGGGCGAAGAAAATCTTTCTGGCCTCTTCAGGCTGAAAAGGGACGGTGTGGGGCAAGCAGTTTGGAATCTCCCTTTAAAAATTGGGTCTATCGAGTGGGTCCATGATAGAAGACTGATTGAGAAGTAATAGACTGGAAGGCCATTTGAGTGATGGGTGGTCTACAAGAGAAACAAGAATTCATTAGTACTGGAACCAGATTGATGCAGCAATAAATCCCATAGCACAGGAATATGCCAATGCGTATGATGGCAAAGACAAAGACTAACAATGTTTTCCACCAGGAAGTACCAAGAACCAGCAGCTAAGATATTGTTTCCATGACAAAGTTGCTGAGGACATGGCTTCTATCTGACCAGGTAAATCTTCTAGGATATTCGTCACATTGCCAGAATTGTCAGGGGTGTAAACACAACATTTAACTTTTAGGGTTACAGATGTCCTTTTCCTTAAGATACAGTTTAATATCTTAATGTCATCTGAGCTTGCAAAATCCTTTTACTAGTATGACCTCTGTGTCTAATAGAGAAATATTTAATTCTGTTACTTAGGGCTGGATAACCATACTAGCAAACATTAAGCCTACCTGCGTAGGTTAGAAATAAAGGCCTTGAACTAAAAAGTACTCTGGCAGTTTCTTCTGATAGATATCAGGCATTCCTGTCTGAGAATCTCTTTTGAAGCTTCTTGTTTACTTATTTATAGAAGTAACATTTAACTATTATTATATTTAAAATGCCCAGGAATAGCTGTGTTTTGGCTTTGACTGTCTTTGCTAAGTGTTTAAGATGAAGCAAGTCAAACTGACTTTTGTTTCTATCTATTGTTAACAGTCAGCTGAGTTTCCTTGAGAATATCGGGAACTTGCAGCAGCTTCTCAGATCTGCTAGTGCCATTTGTGCTAGGATGGGTCCAGGCCTTGCTTGACCATGTGGCTTCCCTCGGAAGCATCAGGGATGTCTCCATTTTCTGATGACCCTCCTCTTCACAGCAAATGCACTGATTGGCTTTCTGTCCTCCACTGGTCTCATTAATCTCCCTGATCGGGAGGTTATGTGGCCTAGAGTGGCAAATCTCTCTGGAAAAGTCCCCTATCCCCTGACTTAGACTGACTCAGAGGGCAAGAGCCAAATTTTTAATTTTAAAACTTAATCTTTTCTTAGTTCAATATTTATTTCCAGATAATCATATGAATAAATAAATCATGTATGCTAATTTTACCATATGCAATGTAAATAAATTGAATCATCTTCCAGAATAATTAAGATAAAATCCCTTTGCATAATAGCAATTTTTACCATCCAAATATCTAAAATAATAGCTTTCTTCATTTTCATACCTCTTAGTTTTTAAGTAAGCTCATGTGTTTTAAAATAATACTTAACCTTACTGATTGAATATAAGTCAATGAAAAGTAGAATCTTTTAATTTGGCAACAGTAAGAAAACTTTTGAAATTTAAAGGAAATTAAGCTTTTTAAAGTATTTCTTCAAAATTTCCCAAAATCAATATTACATAAGGTAAAATTTTTATCTTTCTGATTTCCAAAAAATACTAGTTCATCCTTAGGTACATTATACCCTAAAACAAAATCCTGACTCAATCAAATATATTTTTTTATCTTTAAGGGTTCTAAAATGGTAAGATATTTCTTACTGTTCATATAACTGGAAATATAATAATTATGCTTAAACATTTTCACTTTAGATTCTAGATTATAATATCTTGTATTTTCAAAAACTCTCCTAGTAATTGAATTTCTACATTTATCTCAGTTTTTAAATACACATATTAATTAGTAATTCATACTTTAATATGTAGCATGTTATAATGAATTAAATGCTTAAAAATTACAAGAAAATGATAGCGAGGGTATTTTAAATGTTCTAAAGATAAGTATCTCCCATTTATATTGCTTTGCTACCTAATTTAAAAAATGGAATTGCAGACTCAATATAGCAGAGTGAATCTGTGCTACCTCATCATGCACAGATTTTTCTAGCTTCATAAATGACATTATGATCTTGGATTTGGATTTCACTTTTCTGTGCGCTAAAGAACTACATCTTGGGTTAACTGAATCTATTTCACAAGACTGTTGGAAAAAAAAATTCAAAGTGGCTTTATAGAAATATACTAGACAAATTTAAGATACAATCTATTAGAACTTAATTTTCTTTATTTCCAAATGTTACATTACTGGAACTCATATGCCAAAATGCCCCAAGACAATTGATACAAATCCACTGAGAATATGACATTCAGAGAACTGTAATTACTGGTTAGTAATTCAATTTTCCTAAGAGGCAAATACTGGATCACTTGCTCTCCCAGAAAAAAAGAAAGGATAAAAAAGTTTTAAATGAAACTTGAATATGTAACTTGGACATTTTACAAAGTAGTTCATATTTTTTGGTTGTAATTTCTTCATGGATATGAACTTGATCTTAAGAGATAATATCCCTTATAAGCTCATCACATTTATTTCTTTCCTAAGACATACAAAAACAGAATCACTTAAATATTTAAATTCTTAATTTTTTTTTACTGTTAGAAATATGTCACTACAAAGAAGCACATATTAAGCTGCATACTCTTATGTACATATTATATCAATATGAAAAAGCATTTATTTTTCTTTTGCAAATTTATTATGTAAAGCCTAAAACAAAACAGCATTAAATATTTTTTTACAATAACTCAGGACCTTTTCTTAAGTGTATTCTTAAGTTCTTAAAAATTTCTTAAATCATTATTTATCTTTAAAGATTTGTGAATATACTTAGCTATAATTAGAGAAGAATTTAATTTTGCTATACAAAGTTTATGGAAATAATATCATCTCATGGGAAGGCTGGAATATTTCAATCTCTGTCTGACTTTTGTTGTGTGTTTTCTGCATCTGCAAAGGTAAATATAACTCAATAGTTCTTGTTTTATAAGCTAGCCATAAATTTGTAAAATTGGAGAGACCATTAAGTGTATTTCATACAAAAAAAAATAGTTTTAGATCCCTACATATTCTGGACCCTTTATCATGTAGTTTTTGTACTTTGGACTTTTCAGATATTGTCTATTCCATATGATTGTTCAGTCAAGTGTGAAACTTCTTTGAAATTCAAGGTATTACATGATTTCTTCTATATAAAATATTTTCTTTAGAAAATTTTACAAACCCTTATCAAGTCTGAAACCAAGGTTGTAATTTTAAAATGGGAATGAATACTTTATGTTGAATTTATTATCCCACAAAAATAATAATGCATAAATATCATGTTTAAACAATCATGGATAAAACTTCTCTGAAGGCAAATCTTAATGTGTCTACTCATTTGGAGCACAGTCTCTCTCTTGTAAGAAACAATAGAGCAAATGCAGAGATTTTCCTATACAAATCGAGACATGCCTGATTGAACTGTGAGGAAGTCTCAGGAGATGTCTTCCTAAAATATCATCTGTCAAGAAACTTTAGTTTTAAAGACTGGAATTGAAAGATCTCAGACCCACCCGTGAGGAATTCATGTTTACATACATCTGTGCCTGACAGTTGGCTGGGTGTAAGAGCCAGAATTCAAGATAGGCCCAAAGAGGAGCAGATTCATATTTCTGAAATCTCCTTGACAGAAAAATATTTAACTGTAACTTGATATTGTCTATAATGTCATTTCCATATACCTTTTGAAAAAGATACCACCAGAAAACAACTAAACATTCTATAATACATTTCTCTGTTTTTTTGCAACAAGGTGAATTCACCTTCCCATGGCTTTCTCAAGATCATAAATAAGAAGCACTGCATGAGAATACACAAAGAAAGCAAAGTAAACTAAGGACAAGATGAATTTCCTGTCTATTTTCTTCATGGTGGTAATTTCTTAAAATATAATAATGGAATTGTTTAGTTTCATCTTTAAGTATTGAAATTGATGAAAAGAATTTGACAACACATAAAAAATATGTAAGCTAGTATGTGACTAGAGATTGCCATGTAAACTAAATGAAATGATTAAATGTAAAAATGAAAATGTAACAGGACTTATATAGTCTTTGTGTTTTAACAAATTACAATTTTCATTTTGGGTATATGTGGATATTATTGTACGTGTACCTTAAAAACACATTAATTTTCTGAGGGCAGACCATTAATTGGGTCCAATTCACTCTTAACATGAATTGTAAACTCTCTATTATTCAATCTTCCCTCAGTCTGATAGCTGTGAACTCCCAGGTTATCATGAGTATGGCTAAGATGCACTGTGCAGTGCTCATTCAACAATTTGCTGCTGTGGTGCTTGAGTTCCTGTGGTTCTTGATGCCTGAGGTAGTTTTTATTCTTTTGCCCAGCTTACATTCCATACTTTATTCAAAGTTTTAGAGAAGTATTTCAATGCCATCTAGAAACTATCTATTTTCTTAGTAATGGACCCCAACAACACATTGCAGTAATACGTTAAATTTATAAATCCTTCAAAGCTTTTAGTAAGTCTTTCTAAGAAGGACTGGAGATTTGTAAACTCACAGAAATGCAATAATGTATTATTGATTTTTGTTAATGATATGCTCATACTGATTACAAATTTCATAGTGTTATAATTGAATATGACATGTAGTAACAATACAGTTACATAGAAAATGACAAGTAAATCAGTACTATGTATAACTATTTCTAATATACATGGCAAGTTTGAGGCTACATTTATTTGAATTTGCATTTGTCTATCCAATAGATAACCAAATTATTTTTTCAAGCTTTGTGTGTATGTGTGTATGTGTGATGTGTGAATGTGTGATGTGTGTATGTGTGTATATATATATATATATATATACATATATATATATATATATATTTAAAAATATTTCTATATACTCTCACACTCTAAATAATATTACATAATATTATTGTGGTAATATTTGCTTACAAATGAATAATTAACAACACATATGATTTATATCAGAATATATTCTTGAAAATGTTCTGTAAAATATTTTAGCTGGATAATTTAAGTGTATAAGCAAAGCTGAAATTTAAAATTTAAATTCCAGGTAAGATTATGATACAGTAATTTTAAAAAAATACTATGTTAACAAAAAATATAAAATGGCCCAGGAATTTTTAATGATTTGTGTGCAGACCTTTGTAGTTAACCTCAGAAACACAAATCTGAGCTAGATGTTTTTAAATAGCAGATGATTATTAACCAACTTAAAAGTCTAATGGAAATTTGTTCATAATTGTCTATTATTTAAAAGCAGTGCTCTTCATAGGTTGAATCTGGTGCTACCAGAATCATTACACTAGGAAAAATACTAACAAGCATAAGCTTCTTCTAACCTATAGATATTTTCTGACATGTTGCTCACCATCTCTAGCAGTCAGAGAAATGCAAAGCAAAACCATCCTAAGATTGGCAGCCATTAGGAAGTCAAACAACAACAGGTGCTGGCGAGGATGTGGGCAAAAGGGTACTCTTGTACATTGCTGGTGGGACTGCAAATTGGTGCGGCCAATTTGGAAAGCAGTATGGAGATTCCTGGAAAAGCTGGGAATGGAATCACCATTTGACCCAGGTATTGCCCTTCTCGGACTATACCCTGAAGACCTTAAAAGAGCGTACTATAGGGATACTGTCACATCGATGTTCATAGCAGCACAATTCACAATAGCTAGACTGTGGAACCAACCCAGATGCCCTTCAATAGATGAATGGATAAAAAAAAAATGTGGCATTTATGCACAATGAAGTATTATGCAGCACTAAAAAATGACAAAATCATGGAATTTGCAGGGAAATGGATGGCATTAGAGCAGATTATGCTAAGTGAAACTAGCCAATCCCTAAAAAACAAATGCCAAATGTCTTCTTTGATATAATGAGAACAACTAAGAACAGAGCAGGGAGGAAGAGCAGGAGAAAAAGATTAACATTAAACAGAGACATGAGGTCAGAGGGAAAGGGAGAGAAAAGGGAAATTGCATGCAAATGCAAGGAGACCCTCATTGTTATACAAAATTACATATAAGAGGTTGTGAGGAAATGGGGAAAAAACTTATTCTAACCTATAGATATTTTATGACATGTTGCTAGTATAAACATGGTGGTTACTTATTGCATGAGGATCAGAAAAAATTGGCAAGCACTTTACATTAACTGTTATTATTATTTGCAAAAAGTTAAATACAAATGTCAATACACACACATATATTCTGTGATAAAATTTCTTTGATCTTACATTTATTTTTATTTTCTTTATAATGACATTTATTTTAACATCTTCTATAAATCAGGCAACAGTAAGAACCACTTACCCCCTCGCACGTATGAAAACACTTGCTTGTTAACTGCTAAATACCTGGCACTTAGAATGTACCTCATTCATTTAATGAGCTCAAAAATAACCTTTGCAAGAAATAACTGGTGGGGCTATGGTATTCAGTGATAGGGTTTTAATCCTCAGCACCACATTAAAAAAATAAATAAAAGAAAGGTATTGTGCACATCTGTAACTAAAAATATTTTTAAAAAATAACTGATGATTACATTATAACACTACTTTTCAACTTTATTTTGTTCAACAACCTGAGTTAGCATGCCCTTATCAACCTTCCTGCCTATATCAATATAGTGTTTCACAGATAAACTTTCTTTCTCACATGAAGTTCCCTTTCAGAAGGAAAATGCATCCTATTCCCTGGTTCCTACACTCATTGACTTTTTTTTCTTCCCGAAATCTAAAATTACTGCCAATAATTTTTACAAAGCCACATGAACCCTGAGAACTGAAATTGTAGCAGTCTTGAACTCAGACAGTTAGCATGAAAACCAAAGAAGGCACTGACCTTCTGGTGGACTCCCCAGAAGCACCCAGTTAGGAAAAATGAGCTCTGCTTTACATCACTGACCATCCAGTGTTCCTAGCTAAGTTCTTGAAACCTTCTATTCAATGCCAATAAAACTCCAGAAATTATTCCTTCTAACTATAAAACTATTCCCATTGACAACTTCCCTACCCCTTCTAAATCTTGCCTAACCACTGTTCTACTCTCAACTTTTAGACGAACAACAGGTTTAGAGTTTATTGTTTTTCACTGAGTCTTTTTACTGAAAGTAATGCTTTTACATTTTATTTGAAATAGAGATAATAGATAATAAATCTTGAGAGCTTCTGAATTAGATCATTTAAATAAACAACTCATTTTAAAAACCTAAAAAATGGGTAACAAACAAATAATCTTAGAGAAGATATTACTTTAGATGTGGATACAAATGTGCATGTCCAAGTGTGTACAAATGTTCATGTACACAGTAAAAAAAAGAATTGCAGGGGCTGGGGTTGTGGCCAGTGGTAGTATGCTTGCCTAGCACATATGAGGCACTGGGTTCAGACCTCAGCACCACATAAAAATACATAAAACAAAGGCATTTTGTCCAACTACAACTAAAAAATATTTAAAATAAATACATGAATAAATACATAAATAAATAAAGAGAATTGCAATTCAATACAAAGAAGAGGAATTTTTCAATGAACAAATTTGATTCATTTCAAAATCAAATTGGATCTTGATAACATACCATAATAAATCCCAGATGGATTCAACATTTTTTGGGGGTCACCCCACCAGCTGTGATTACAGGTGTGTGTCACTGCATCCGGAAGACTCAACACTTAGATGACAAAATTAGAATGAAAGAAGTGAAATCAAAGAAAAAGATGTGGATAACTAACATTGGAATAACTAACATTGGAATAACTAATTTTGCAATTGAAAAGAAGGTTGTAAGACTAAAAATAGAGGAGAAATTCACAAGTTTATTATATTTTGCAATATACATAATAAAACATTAGAATCACTGAACAGACTCATATGGAATAAAAGAAATAAAAAAATATATAATATCATATATATATATGAAATTATCTATAACTTTTCCATATATACAACCTATAAATAAATAAATATTTTATATAAATTTATATTTGCATGTGTATGTATATATATATATATATATATATATTACTATTTTAAATTTATATATGTATGTGTATATATATATATATATATTATATTATATATATATATATATATATATATATATATATATATATATATATATATATATATAACTTACTAATTTGCTTAGGGCCTTACTAAGTCTCTAAGCCTGGCTTTGAACTTGTGATTATTCTGCTTCACCCTCCTGAGCCACTGAGTAAAACAAGTTAAACTGATATAAGAATTTTCACTTCCTAAACTTTCTGCAGAAAAATTTGCCAAAATTTTGGAGTATGTGTGTACTTTTATTAATCTGTATACTTTTGATCTAGTAATTCCAATTTCAATCATTCTTGATATTCAGGTTAAATATTTATATAAAAATGTGTTCTATAATTTAACTTGTATGAATTATAAATAATAATCTATTGGTTAATATCTTACACCTTATTGCTATGATAATATACAGCAAAATAGTTTCAAAATATATTTGAAGATTATTGATCTGGAGGGACATTTGATTACAAATGCTCAAGTTAAAAAATATAAAATATGTTCATTGGGTGTTTGGTCATATATAGACACATAAGCATATAAGTTTAAATTTACACTATTTTAGTATTTAAAAAGGAGTCTTCATAAACACACCTTACATACAGATGTATGATAAAACACTAAAATACAAGCCATGTTAAACTTAAAATACAGGTGAATTTATTATCATATTTATGGTTTTTGTTTTTCAAAATGCTAATTGAAGGATATTTAAAAACTTCTCCACTTTTAAATAAAAGTATTGTTGGAAGACTGTATGACAGAGGTTGTCTAAGTAATTCTTTCATGATGAATTGAATATACGTTGGAGGCTATGTATGAAAATGGGTTGTCTCTCTGAACTCATGAAGGAATTTAATTACAAAAATCTTATGTCAATGATATTAAAGAAGGTAGAAACTAATTGGACTATGGTGTTTAGTGGTAGGGCCCTTGAAAAATGTTTAGGTTTGATTACTTCATTAGGATGGAGCCCCTTTGATGGAGTTCTGGTGGTTTTTTAAGGAGAAAGAACTAAGATATAGATTTGAGAGATACACAACATGGCCCCTGCCATGTTGTGATGCATCCAAGAGGGACACCTCTCAGAGCCTTAAACCTGTAAAGATCTGAAATATCTGAAAGATGGGATAAATGGCCATGACCAGAATGCTGATAGAAATACAGACAGTAAGGACCATGCTTATGAGAACTCAGATGCAAATGAAGATATTCTACTGGAAACTGGAATCAACAATTGTCACACCTCTGCTGTGAATGTGGCTGAACTGTGTCCATGCTCTGAAGCTTATGGAGGGCCAAATCTAGAAGTGATGGACTATAATATCTAATGGAGAAAATATGTAGTCAAAACAGCATTCAGTCTCCTTCCTGGTTACTTTAAATTGTATTCTATAGAACTTGGAACCAATGGGATAATCTAAAGCTGAAATGTATAATTTTAAAGAAAAATATGGAGAATTCACAGCCTGTTTAGGGAAGGAGTGAGAAAAAGCACATTTGTGACAGAAGGGTAGAGTGGAAAAACCACTTTCTAAATGGAATGTGCTCATTAGTAAGACAATTGGGAAAAAGCCTAATTTCTTGACCACTGAGACACATCTGCAGCCCTATTTTGTATTTTATTTAAAGACAAGGTCTCACTGAGGTCCTTAGCACATTTCTTGTAAAAATATATATATATTCTTTAGTTTTAGGTGGACGTAATATCTTTATTTTTTTATGGTGATGAGGATGGAATCCTGTTCCTCACATGTGCTAGGTGAGTGCTCTGTTACTTGAGCCACAACCCCCACTCTTAGCTCCTCGCTTTTGCAGAGGGCAATTTTGAACTCACAATACTTCTGCCTCAGCCTCCCAAGCAGCTGGGATTTCAGGTGGGCATCACCGTGCCTGGCTTTATCTTATGTTTGAGGCGAGGTCTTGCTTATGTTGACATGGTTGGCTTCCAACTCCTGGGCTCCAGTGATTCTCATTGTCACAGCCTCCTGTACAGCGGGGACAGCGGGGACTACAAGGTCATGCCACCATGACTGGCTTCTTATTTTTTAAACAAGGCTGTTCCAGAGCTGCGTCTGGGGCTCAGTGGTAGAGCTGCTTGCTTAGCTTGCATGAGGCACTGGGTTCGATCCTCAGCAGCACATAAAAATAAGTAAAATAAACATTAAAAAAATACAACAACATGATTTAAAATAGACAAACAAGCAAGATTGTTCTGATGTCCCAATTTAACAGATGAAGCCATGGAGGCTGGGGCTGGGTAACTTGCTGTAGCAGACGCTGTGGGTGCTCCACCCATGACACCCACCTATCCTGCTCAAGGCTCTGACGGTGCAGGGGGGATAGAGAGTCGAGCCATGTTATTGGTAGAGGCTGGGACACATACACTGGCAGAGGCTAAGCCACTTTCCTAAGTTTCCCCACTTTCCCTGGGGAGTCTGTGTCTTGCAGCATGACAGATGAGCCATGTCTTGCAGGCATGGTGGACTGTGTGTGGACAGTCAAGGGGGTGGGACTGGAATGAGGGTGAGCAGGAGAAAATAAGGTCCCTGTGGCCTCCAGTTTTCCCACTGTCATTACTGGGTTTGAGAAGCCTAAGCCATCCTGTGTTACAGAATCAGAGCCCCAAGCCTAGCACCCCAATTGCCATCCCAAGCAATCCTCCCTGGGAAATTTCTTGTGGGGTGTGCTGCCTGGGTTTTTTGGTTTTGTTTTGTTTTGTTTTGGGGTTTGGTTTGGTTTTTCAAACACAGAGCAACTAAAACAAACACATAGCAATTAAAACCTCCAAGTGAGGGCAGCCACTGTCCTCGGGCAGAGGGTGGAGCACAGTCGGCCCCTGGGAAGCTTGACCTGTTGTTCCTCATTGGAACACGCTGGTGGACAGTGGACTTGTCTGTGTTTCGAGTGTCAACAAAAACAAGTTGACTTACAAAGTACTAAAGTCCCAGATGTGGTGTCACACACCCGCAATCCCAGTGACTTGGAAGGCTGAAAATGGGGGATCGCAAGTTCCAGGGTGGCCTGGACAACTCAGTGAGGCCCTGTCTCAAAAACAGTAGGGGCCACACACGTGTGGGAGGCTGAGATGGGAGGATTCCAAGTTCAAAACCAGCCTCAGCCTCGAAGAGGTGCTAAGCAGTCAGTGAGTCTCTGTCTCTAAATAAAATACAAAATAGGGCTGGGGAGGTGGCTCAGTGGTGGAGTGCCCCTGAGTTCAATCCCCTCCCAAATAACAGAAGGGGCTGAGGGTGTGGCTATGTGGTCAAGTGCTTCTCAAGTAGGTGTGGCCCTGGGTTCAAATCCAGTACCAAAACAGAAAGAGGGAAGAGAGAGAGAGAAAGGAAGGAAGGAGGCAGAGAGGAAGGGAAGGAAAGAGAAAGTCCTGAAGTGGTGCTGAATGAACGGGTTTGGAATTGTTACCAACACAGACCACAGCGTGGTGCAGTGACAGGAGGAAGATGTCTGTGTCTGTCACACATGTGGTCGAACACGCAATTGACTATTACCAGGCATCAGAAACTAGAATGGCGGTTTCCTCTGGGAAATGCAGGAGGGTGGCTGAGGGTTGTTTTTAATTTTATCCCGTAAGCACTCATGAGCAGTCAGTGTTTTTAAAAGTGTGTGTGTGTCCTCATTACAACCTCTGCCCCATCCCCACGGTGCCCATATTCCCTTGGGGACAGGGTATTGTGGTGCTCCACCTCGACCCCCACTCTCCAACCTGTCCCTGCTGGGTGGTGGGGCCCTGGAGAAACTCTTGGCCTCTCTCGACTCCCATTTCCCTGTGGTACAAGGTGAGACTGGACCAGGTTTCCCCCAAGACCCCTCCCATCCCAATGTCCCATGTGCTGTGAATTGGTAAACCCAATCCAGGGCCCAAAGCTGGTCTGATGTGCAAAAAACCTCTCAACCCAGCCCACCCCACGACCCCGACCTAGGCCACTGAAGCCTCCCAAGATGTTGGGACAGCACACCCAAACAGCAGCAGTGCTTGGGCAGGTGTCCCCGCCTCCAGGCAGCCTCTGCCCTGCCTCTGCTGCCAGCACCCTGACTGTGCCCTAAGACCCAACTATTCCCTGTGCGGACCTTGAGGGACTCTCCCTTTTAACGCAGGATAGTGCATATGCTTCCCCAAGCCCTTGTTCTGCAGCCCAGGGACACAGCGACACCTGGACAAGGGCCTCTCCCCACGATGGGGTTCCCTGGAGTGTGGTCCATTCCTTAGTCCCCTAGGGTCTGGAGCCAACCAAGCCCTAGTCCTTCTCCCATTCATCCCAGCAGCTCTCCCCGGCCAGGAAATCCCTCTTGGGCCTATGAGGTCACCTCTGTCATGTGCACCCTGAACCCTGAAGGACAGAAGAGCGCCCTGTTACTAAGACAGCCGCTAAGACCAAGCACATCTCCACACAAATCCCACCCAGGAGCTACCTGGGAAGGGTGATCTCAGCAGGCCCGAGAGCCTACAGCCCTCCACTCCGCCCTGGAGAGTCAGGCCCAGGCCCCACCTAGAGGAAGAAAGCAATCTCTTCCTTCCTGGAGGGCTGTGGGTCTCACTGAGAACCCACTTTTTTTCCCTGGAGCCCAGAGCACTCAGGAAGCAGCGAGCACAGGAAGGGCAGCCTGCACCCAAGGACTGGCTAGAGGCTGCCAGGAGTTCCTGGCTGGTTCCAGGCTCCCCCAGCCATTGGGAACCCAGGCCTGGGATGGACAGGGCCTTGGAAAAAGTCACAAGCTGTCCTCAGCAGTTGAGGACATTGGCCAGAGCCTATAACATTAACCTTTACAGATATCACCAGTAAATGGGAGGATTCAGCCCCTTTCCTGAGAGGAGCTGCAGAAGGGATGAGCTGCAGGGGGAGCCTGGCAGAGGAGGTTACACTTGCCCTTTCCATCAAAGGGACACAGGCTGGGAGTGGGAATGGACAGGGGTTCTCCTTTCTCACATGGGAGAACCAAGACTCAGACAGAACACGCTGGGTCCTGAGAACTACAAGAACCCCCATTCTTCAGGATTCTCGTAATAACCATAGCAGTTGTCTGGGCTACAAAATGTGGCTTGTGGAGCTCGGTGAGCAATTGTTACACCTGCAAAGAACCACAAGGGTCTTTTGACTCGATGGGCCTCGTGTGCATCTCCCTATCCCATCCAAGGGCAGCGCAGAGCACCACCGACCCTTGCTGTGCAAGAACTCAGTCCAGGGCTGCCAGATCTTTTGATCACCTGGAGCCTGGGAGCCCAGCCCGGGTCAGCCCTGGGGGAGGTAAGCCTGGTCCTGAGCACAGAGCCTGAGGAGGACTCCCCTGTGTGTGCCGATGGCCTTCAAGGAGGGCTAGTGCAAGAGGTGGCAGGGTCTCCCAGGGCACTGGCCTCCCCTTTGCTGCAGGACACCTCTCTACACCCACCTCCTCCCAAGCCACCTAAGGGACAGAAAAAGTAGTTAGGGCCTCATTGTCTGCAATGACACAAACATGGGCTCTTGGCCACTTGTAGCTCTGTGACCTCTGGCTAGTTACTCAGCCTCTCAAAACTTCACTTTCTGCATCTGTAAAACAGGGGAGGAGAGCCTCTCTTTGTAGGAGAATAATGCTGCTCATCAAATTCCATCATTCCTATCTATAAACACATTATGGTTCCAGAAGCCTTGGCGCATGCCTGTAATCCCAGCAGCTCAGGAAACTGAGGCAGGAAGATCACCAGTTTGAGGCCAGCCTCAGCAACTTAGAAGACCTTGTCTCAAAAATAAAGGAGGTGGAGGCTGTGGATAGAATTCAGCAGTAAAGCACCCTGGGTTCAATCCCCACTACCACAAAAGAAATCAAAATAAAAAAGGTATTGTCCCTTTTCTGTTGTAATACACCTCAAGGCCCTGGCTATGGGGTTAACACAAGTAGTTACCTGGGAGTTTTCCAACCCTGGATAAACAGGGAGTCACCTAAGCAAAATCTGATGCCCAGGCCTAATTCAGAAAGGAGAGAAGGGAGACAAGGCAGCCCACCTCTCAGCCTTGCCTTGGCTTAAAGTGGGAAACCACTGATCTAGTCTATTGGCCTCCAGACGGATAGGGAAACTGAAGCACAGAGAGGTGGTGTGACTGGAGCAAAGTCACACAGCAAGCAGGAAGCAGGGCTGGACCAGAAGTTCCATGCTGACTCCTGCCTGCTGCCCCAGCTCATCTAACCCTTAGTTTGTTAGCAAAACTCAAGGCCTCCAGGGCCAGACACAAAAGGGGCAAAGAGGACTCGACTGCACTCCGGAGTCGTGGAAACTGGCAGGACAGTGCCAGCGATCCTTGCTGTGTAAGAACTCAGTCTGGGGCTGCCAGATCTCCTGGTGACTTTGAAGGACAGTTAGAAACGTGAGTTTTTGTGCAAACTTTCCTGAATCTTAAGAATTACGTTCTAGGGCTGGCGTCGGGGCTGAGTGGTAGAGGGCTCACCTAGTATGTGTGAGGCACTGGGTTAGAACCTCAGCACCACATAAATATAAAATAAAGATATTGTGTCCACCTGAAACTAAAAAATAAATATAAAAAAGAATTGCGTTCTAATTCCAAGCAAATTTTTTAAATATTTATTTTTTAGTGGTAGTTGGACACAATACCTTTATCTTATTTATTTATTTATTTATTTATTTATTTATTTATTTTTAATGTGGTGCTGAAGATCAATCCCAGGGCCTTGTATGTGCTAAGCGATCGCTCTACCACGGAGCCACTGCCCCAGACCCGAAGCAAATTTTAAACCTGAACAACCAACCAACAAAAACCTGTAGCTAGGTGCGCTTCTCTGGTTACCAGTTTGGGACCTCAGTTCAGGATTTCATGGTAGAACCTGGGGATAATTTTTTGTCTACGAGTCAGGATAACATGAGAGGTTCTTGGAAAGTATCTTTCTCTATAAATCAGTGTCTGGTCCTGGTGGCTCATATTCTGCCGTTACCTATTTGCTCCTGTGAGCCAAACAGTGCTCTCCCCGGATATTCTTGCCAAAAGGTTTTGAAGAGTTTATTACAAATATCGTTGTCTAGAGAACAGATTTAGGTACTGTCCTGGACCTGGAAGAACAGAAAAAATTAATGAAAAGTGCACTGCATCCTATGAGAGGGAGGAACAAAAAAGGCTGTGCTGTGGCATCTTCAGCCTCCCTCCATTGCTTCCGTGTGTAAGAGGGTAAACTGAGCCCCCTTGTGGAGCAGACCCTGAGGTCACATATCTATCTCAGAGCCCTAAGACCCTTCTTCCCCACTGGGTCAACAGTGACTTCTGACAGAATTACTGGATGCCTCTCCTGACTCCCTTTGCTTCCTGTGGATGCACCCACCATGCCCTCTGCTCCTTCATCACTGCATCTCCTGGTTCATAGGCTGTGCTCACCTAAAGGGTCCCGGGTGGGATGCTGCTTCTAACGTGCTTCCCCTGTCTTCTCACCATCCACTGTTCTTATGGGTTGGGATCCACTCACTCAGCCTGACTCTGCCTCACCAACTCTGCCAAACAACTAAGCCCCACTATGTCCTCTCCACTTTTTTTCATAGGCTCCACCCAGCATCTGGCCTCTTACCTGCACTGTTCTGCAGAGCCATGCCCACTCCACCCATTTGATCTTCTACATTGTGTCCATGTGGCTCATCTTCCACAGACATATTTAACACTCTGGGAATGCAGGATTTTCTCTCTAGCTCTGGAACCTTTGTAGTATGGCTTGTTTGTTATAAGAATACCTCAATATTGTGATTAACAATGTTTCTCAAAAGTTAAAAAATAACATTAAAAAAATCTGAGGATGAGGCTCAGTCGTTATGTTCCCCTAGTTTGAAACCCTTGTACAAAAGAAAGAAAGAAAAAGGAAAAAAGAAAAAAAAGAAAAAGAAAGAAAAAGAAAAAAAGAATAAAGAAAGAAAAATAGGCAAGTAAGAAAAAAATGTGGTTCCTTTTTCTTATGTTATGTGTTACAAATTTAGCATTCATGTTTACCTGTTGTGGAGGCTGTGAAAAGTCAGTCTTTCATACATACTTCCATGCCCACACGTGACCTTTTGCTGTAAGGCTATTGCTTTATGTCAAGGTCTATAATTTACCTGCCACCTCACTTAAATTGGAATTTTTTTTCAAATCCTAGGTTTCTCTGGTAGCAGGGTTCTTCTTCAGTCCTTGGAACCTGACTTCTTTCTTTAGTGCTCATTTAGTTTCAAGTTTTTTTTTTTGTTTGTTTATTTTTTGTTTTTTGTTTTTTTTTGGAGAAGACACACTTGAAAATCGGGGACAGTAAAGCTTGCTTAAACTCACTGTCCCAATGGCCCATCAGTGCAGAAATGGAGATTGGGACCAGTGTCAGCCTGTTGTGGAATAGTTCTCAGGAGAACCATGGGAGCCCTGAGATTTTGGACTTGAGTGTTGGCATCAAGAGAAAAGATACTCACTCTCTGTGAACATTCTGCAGCAGATGAGGGACCCTGGAGATGACTCAGGCCTAACTCTGTCACAATGGCTCAGATTAGGTACTATAGAGGTTCTGTGTTGTACTTTCCTTCCATCCCCAGAGACCTGAAAAACAATTGGTGACAAAGATGGCTGGTTTTCTTGACCTACATTGTTCCTGAACCTGAAGACAATGAACAGAAAGCAGAACAAGGAGGAAAATCAATGCATCTGTCTTTCCAATACTAGAAAGGTAAACCCATCAAATACTGAAAAATATTTCCTTTTACTTGAAAATCAAGAAGCCCAGTGATTGGTAGTCTGGGCTGCTATGGCTATCCAGCTATTCAATCATGCCCCAGGGCCCTTCCTGTTTTTCATTGTGCCATCCATTTAATACAGCAATCAGGGGAAAAAGAAAAAGGGAAAAAAAAACAAAGAGCAAGAGTCCCAGTTGCTTCCAATGTTATCTCATTGGCCAGCACAAAATCACAGAGACCCCTACCTGCAAAGGATATTGGGGAATGCAGTTGTTTTTCACTTTTACTTTGGGTTTGTTTTTGTATTTGGTTGTGGGGACTGAATCTATGATTGCTTAATCACTGAATAACCATCCCCAACCCTTTTTAAATTTTAGAGACAGATTTTTAGGGCTTTACTAGATTGCTGAAACTGTCCTTATACTTGTGAGCCTCCTGCCTCAGCCTCTATAGTCACTGGGATTATAGGCATGTGCCGTTAGGCCTGCCTGTGTTTTTTTAGGTGCTGGAGTTGGAACACAGAGACAGGCACATGTGAAATTTGTTTACTACTGAGCTGTAATTTCAGCCATAAACTTGTCATTTTGAATTATTAGCAACCCATTTTAAAAAAATATAAGGTCCCAGTGGAATGAATGAGGGATACCTGCCACCTGGACCTTAGCAACCAGTTGTGCTGGTGTTCCTTAGTGCAGGCCCAATGCATACTCACAGGGTGGCATAAAAAGATGGGCATCAAGTGAAGAATGGGTTCGGATGGGCTGTGAAAGTAGAACTGCTGGATAGGTGGCAGACTGAGATACTGTTCTTTCATGTGTTGTGATGGGCATCTCAGGTGGAGAAGGGGTAGAGCGTGAGTGCATTTTGGTGGTTACACACTGAGATACATCCCCATTTTTTAAAATATTTTTTTCTTAAAATATTTTTCCCCTGGGATGTCAGGCCTGCACCACTGAGCCAACTCTTATACAATTTTTAAATTTATTTATTCCATGGTAATATTGATCTATTGAAACTTACAATATAAAAACATACTTACAATATATTCACTTATTATAAATAAAGTTATAAGAAATAGAATATGTCATCTTTATAAAAATAGATGTCACAACACTTGTTCCCAGTGACCAAATATGACCCATAAAATGTTAAACACATATGGACATTTGATTTATATATTTTATTCTTTTTTCCATATTTATTATTATAGACAAGTTCTAAACACTAAATGAGTGAATGCAGAGGTTTATGCCAATTTCCCTAATTACTAATTGAGAATAATATTTTATTTTTCCTAGTAGTGACATTTATTTTCCCACAAATACAGCATGTGGAATTTATGTGTTGAAGCTGAAAAGTTAATTACACAGAAACTGAGAACAGAAACACTTCCCGGATTTATAATAAGAATGAGAAACTGACTGATTGTGTGTAGGGAGTGCAAAAACAATTAAGTCCAGAAAGTAACTCTTAGGTTTTAGAGTACAATAAGGTGATTACATTGTATAATAACTACTTAAATAAATCAAAATAGCCAGAACTTAGAAAGTTTCAAACACAGAATAATAATTTTAATGAGATGAAAATTACCCTGATCTGATAATTACACACTATGTACACATGCCGAGTTATAATAATGGGTCTCATATCCAAGTACAAAGAGTAGATTCCAGGTAAAAATAAAAATGAATAGAAGTAAATTCTTTGATGTTTTAGCCAAATATCTACATTACCTCAGATTTTTAAATGGTATCCTATGTTCATGAATGTTTCACTGTTTTGGTTTTCCTTACTGTCATGTCTTTTAGATCTGCAAGGTCTAAAGAGTCATGGAATGATTTAGACTTATTTACATGGATTTCCCATGACTGTTATTTATTTTCAAAACTGGTTTACACTTTATTTTATTATTTTATTTTTATGTGGTGTTGAGGATTGAACACAGTTCCTCAATGTGCTAGGCAAGAATTCTACCACTGAACCACAATCTTAGCCCGGATGACTGGTATTTTTTAATATGTGGCTGGAAAAAACTAAAATACATACCTACTATTTCAGGTACTTGACTTAAAATACAACATGCCTTGTATAAAAAAAAATATTCCATCAGATTAACATCATTTTTTTTTGTATCAATTTTATGCATGGTTTCTTTACTGGAGAAATGCATCGCTTACTTCAAGCAGATGAATATTGGGACTCTTATGGAAGTTTGTCTTGTAGTCTTGGGTCAAATTCTTGTACTTTAATTTAAAAACCTTACAATGGAATGACTTTGAGTCTATCTGAACTGTGACTTTAATTACACCTTTATTCCAGATGACTAAGGAGAAAACAATAATAATATATTTCGACTGATATTCAATAGCTGGACTTTGGTCACTTGAGATAGTTTTTCTGGTCATGATAATAGCATATATGCAAGGTGGATAGCTACATTGGGGATTCAAAGACAGGCCTTAAATACTGTCAAAGAGCTTTCTACACATATTGCTAGAAAATTTTAATATCATGAAAATAATTTGAATCCACAACATATGTAGCCATTATGAAAAGAAAAGTTTTAAATCTATTAAATCACATAGATGATGAAGTACATAATTGAAAGATAATGGCCAGCATTTCTACTGAGTACTTTTTATTTCAGAAACACATCAATATTTGATCCTTGTTCTTCTTTCATACACAATAGCTCTAGAATATATGTAATAAGACTCCATATATGTAATACAAGATGATCAGATTTAGCACCAACATAACATTGAACTCAATAAAACATTACAAATACAAATTAAAAAATCATCTTAGAGGATATGCTTCTCAGTGTCATCTTAGATGATATATTAAAGGCATTAAGTCTGATAATAAATGGTCAAAAGATAGATCTAAAAAAATACATCTATGTGCACACCTACTACATTGAGATTCATTTTTTGAGAAGGTAGCAATTCTTTACTTTTGTACAATCATTCCATTTCAATTCATTGAAAATTGTAGAGTTTTCAATATATTCCTATTGCTTAATCAAGAAGAGAAAGATGAAATCAACTTAACACTCTACCTCAGAAAATCTCAAAAGAAGATAATATCAAGAAATATTTTGAGAATATATGGTAATTCTGAATCTATAAGAAAGGCTATGTACAGTGGGAGCACAGCTACTATTACATAATCCAGACATGATTTGGTAATAATATTCGAATGGCACCTGGAGAATAGTAGAGAGAGTTGATAATTGAAGTGGGAAAAATGTGTGTTGGGTGAATCCACATATATCCCTAATAATAGGATAGGCTGAGATTGATAAAGATGACACTATTTGAAATAAGGGCTTCTGCTTCATTTTCTCTTGAGATATATACTATTAATATGGAATTTGAAAATAAAGATCAACAAAATATATTATTTTATTAGTATAAGAAACATTTCCTCTGAAGTTCATCTTGAGATCTCAGCTAACACCATAATTTTCTTCTGCAACTTCACGTGCCTTTTCTAGCACAAGTTCTAACCCAAGAACTTTACCATTGGTATCTTGGCCGTAACATATCTAGGGATGCTGATAATGATGGGGTTTATAGTTACAGATGTTTTTGTCTCAGAATTTTGGAGATGACATCAAATATAAATTAATAATCTACTTTCACAGGTTTGGAGAGGGGGCTTCTCCATTTTTACCATCTGCCTGCTGAGTGTTCTCTATGACATACACCTCAGCCCCAGAAGCTCTTGTTTGGCAACGTTCAACCATATATTGTCACATCAGAGCCTGTGGTTCCTTGTTTCCTGTGGGTATTCTGCATGTATGTGACCTGGTGTGATCTTATATATTACTGTATGCTGAATAATCATACAGATGCATTACTTTCTAAGGCATTTATTTTAAATATTTGGGATGTTCCAGGAATTCTTTTTATAGGGTTCATGTCCTCAGGTCTTTCTAAAGTTCAATAAATAGAAAAACCTCTAACTAAAAAATAAATGATGTTATCACTATTAAAATGTGAACATTAATATAAATAAACAATATTTAAATCTCTCACCCCATAGGTATAAGGACTTAGATTACAAAGATCAATTTTTTGGGAGACACAAACTACCAAAATGCATTGTGTCCTTGGTGATCATTGTACTGGGAAGAAACTATTGGTTTCAGCATTGGACTCTCACCAAGCCATGGATTTATTAAGGGTAGGACACTGATGTTTTCTTCTGTAACCATGACATGGTATCAATCATATGTAAAAAGAAAAAAAAAATTACAGAAAGAGAAAATGGTTCCCACAGAAAAAGAAGGCATTACCAGCATTCTGTAATAGTGCAAAGAATATCCAAAATGTGGCCTCTGTCTACTGGGGCATCTACAGAAAGCATGAACTTGTATACTTTCTGGCAGAAAAAAAAAATGTTCTAACCTTCCAAAGAATTGGGCTTTATTACTTGAAATTATAAAAAGTAGCTGTGGATAAAGCAATATTTCTTGCAGGACTGAACATTCAATGTACATTTGCAAGAATATAAAATAGATTCCCAGAGCTATTCAATACAGAAAAATTGTTAATACATAAAGCTCAGGAATAGCCCAAATGTCCATCATTTGTTTAGTTCCAACTTTGGTCTATCTACACCATGAAAAGGTAAGATTTTTGCATATGTGGGTTGTTTTCCAGGTTGTTTCATTGAGTAATAAATAAGGGGCAGACAGGAAATACAGGAGCACTCCCTTTTGGGTAAGAAAGAAATTTACCTAATAACTTATTATTGTTATTGACTCCTACCAGAAGAAGAAACAGTAAGAATATATACTAAAAACAATTAAAACAGATGTTCATGAAGGGCAATGAGAAAAGGTTAGTGGGATGGAATAGAGTTGAGTCTTTAACATGGGTTTATATTTGAACCACATAAACAACAACCATGTTGAAAACATACAATTAAATCAATAAAAAAAATCAAGCCCAAAAGGTAAGAGTCTGACAACCCAATCATGAACCACACTATTCGGTTACTAATATCTTTTTTGTTTTTCTTTTTTTTAAAAGAGAGAGAGAGAGAGAGAGAGAGAGAGAGAGAGAGAGAGAGAGAGAGAGAGAGAGAGAACTTTGAAAAAAAAATATATATATATTGTTTTCAGGGGACACAACATATTTATTTTATTTTTATGTGGTTCTGAGGATAGAACCCAGTGTCCCGTGCTTCCCAGATGAGCATGATACCACTTGAGCCAGATCCCCAGCCCCTAATTAGTTTCCTAAGCTTGCCTGATTTCCAGGATCTTTTTCTCCAATGTGAACAATAGTTTACCTAAATTTTTTACCACATGCTTGTTGCAATGTAATATTTACTGATCAGTAATTAGCCAAAAAGGAGCCCAGGATTCATATGCAATGTTTAGTGTCAGTGCAGCAAGGGACAACATGGGTTTTATGCTTTCTCCATTAGACTGGAGTTTACAATGGAAGGGGCCACTTCTTATCTTGAGTGAGCAGCCTGGTGAATACACAGATACGACTATTAATATGCACTGAAGAATTCTTTGAAAGTTTATTGCCAGGAACACATAGAGGACTTGACAGTTACTTCCAGGTCCAGATTTCAGAAACTTGGCTATACACACTTGGGGCAAAATTACCAGTCCTACACCCTGTGTGAATATGTATTGTAATATTGTGGTAGTTTATCATAAGCCTAGGCAGAAAAAGGTTGGGTCTTGAAGGTTATACAGTCATGTGGGTAGAGCTATGGAATGGGATTAATGTCCTTTATTTAAAGAGAGCTGCAAAGAAACTTCTCAATTTATCCTGTGAGGACACACATGGTGCACTTCCTTACTCTCATCAAGCTGCTATAATAATTTATGGTAGACTGGGTGGTTTATAAGCCACAGACACTCATTTTTCACATTGTATAAGATCAAGGCACAAGGCTATTCAATGCTTGTTGATAAAATTTATAATGGGTAGAAGCTCCTGGCTGTGTCATGATGTGGTGGAAGAAGCCAGCTAGCCTGTAGCACCTGTTCATTAGAGCATTAATTCCACTGATGAAGTCTTCAGCCTCAGAAACTCAACACCTCTCCAAAGACTCACCTTCTAATACCATCACCTTATTGGAGAGAAGTTCAACCAAGATACTCAAAGGGACACAAA
This sequence comes from Callospermophilus lateralis, assembly GCF_048772815.1. NCBI lineage: Eukaryota > Metazoa > Chordata > Mammalia > Rodentia > Sciuridae > Callospermophilus > Callospermophilus lateralis. The sequence continues at coordinate 96,387 of NW_027513890.1, forward strand.
CCTTCATATTACAGCTTTCTATGAAAAATCAGGATCTCAATAGTCAATAAATCTGTTGGAAAGTTGATCTTAGAAATCTGAGCTTTCAGAAGTCCACAAATAAAATTTGTTTTTTGCTTGTAAAGTATGTAGTTTCTAGAACTCCCTTAGAGCAGTCCAATCCGACTAAAGTATATTTCAAATGATGATATTGTCTTTTCAATTGTTCCTCCATTATGAACAGTTCTCTGATTTTTACACAGGTTATCAACTCTCTGGGCATCTCTCTCTCTCTGTATGTGCCTATGTACATGCACATACAACAGAAAGGAGTTTGGGACTTTCTGCCAAGCCCAATCCTCATATTCTGCATTTCTACATGTCAAATTTGAAAACCACCCGCTTGGCCCCATCCCTGCAAGGCAGGCCCAGGCCTCCTGTGGTGTTATTCTCTGAGCTACCTCTTTATGGTTGGAGTGAAGCCTGCTTCTACCCTGTACTCTGGACTCTGCTCTCTCCTCCTCAGTCTTTGCCTATACCCTGGTTAGAGCCAGGCCTTCCATTGCACCCGTACCTCCTTTTACTGCTCTATAACCTGATCATTATGTGCCAATGCTTTACCATGCTCATTTGTGCATTTCTTCCCCTCTGTTCCCACAGATACAATGAAGCTGCCATTTGCTAGCTGTGTGACCTAAATCAAGGTAACTTGACACAGCTGAGCATCTTTGTCCTGCAACATGAGTGTAAACATGGCTTCTGCTCATGGAGTTCTTATTGCCAGTGAAGAGGGCAGGGATAAAAGTCTCAAAAACAATGTCCAGTACATGGTCATCAAGGGCTCCTGATGTCATTAAATGTTACCACTATTAGCTGTCAATCTCATTTCACAACTTGGGAACATGAATCACTGAAAAGTAAAAAAAATAATAATTATACTTAACTTCACCTGGCCAGTGGGACCAGGTCTGCTCTGACTCTAGATTCTCTGTCCCAACCAGAACTCAGGGCCAAAATGAATACAAAGGTGCCACATTAATAGAGGACTAATGTAAACCTGGTAAAAGCAGTTTCATGAATGGACAAAAGGGAAAAAATTGTGGGAAGGAACCATATCCTATATCTGACACCTGGAGAATCAGGAGATTTTTACCTTCACATTGATTCCCTTCTCTTGAGAACAAAACTGTACTGAAAACAGACCCCAGAAACAGGTTAGTCATCAATGCAGACAATAAAGGACACTCTGGAAGTTACCAGGCTGTTTGGTGCATGTACAAGCAGTAAGAGCCACAGATCGGAAGACCTCAAATGGTTCACATGAGACCTCATTATTCCTGCATCTTCATTCCCTGGCTCACACAGTGGCAGGCTGAGCTTGGAAACTCAAGGTTCTGTGTGCTGGCAGGTGATATACCCAAAAAATAGCATCTACACATCTTTTCACAAGTTTACTCATTCCACTCAGCCATAAACAACAGAGGAATTATATCATTTGTGGGAGATGGAGGAACCTGGAGCACATCAAATTAAATTAAATAAATCAGCTGCAGAAAGTCAATTTTCAAGTGCATTCTCTGATATGTGAAAGGTAAAAAGAAAAATGGAGTGAAAAAAGAAGTGGATCTCGAAAAAATTGGAGAGAGAATAGTTGAGTTTAGATTGATGGAAGAGAGGATAAGAGAGATGATTCAGGCACTGAGAAATGAGACTGATCAATGACGTTATGCCCCTACATGTATATATTACAAAAAAATATACTAATAAATTAATATAATGTCCTAATATAAATGACATTTTTGGCACCTGTGACTGAAATTCAGCATGCTTCACAATTGAGCAACATTTCTTCACCACTCCTTTTATGTATTTTTTTTTTAAATAGGTTTTTGCTAAGTTGTTCAAGGCTTTGCCAACAGACAAAAAGCTGGGTGACCACTTTATGTCTTTGTAAAAATACAAAGGTCTGTCATCCCCCTGGCTTATGGAGCACTCACTAGGCAACAAGTGCCAACTATTTATGACTTCATTTAATTCTCATCATAGTCTTGAGAAGCAAGTGGCATCATCCCCATCTTTAACATAAATAAATAATAGTGGCGAGAAATTAAAGATCCATTCAGGCTGAGTGAGGTGGCACATGTCTGCAATACCAGCAGATTAGGAGGCTGAGGCAGAAAGATTGTGAGTTCAAAGCCAACCCCAGAAAAACTGAGGTGCTATGCAACTCAGTGAGACACTGTCTGTAAATAAAATACAAAATAGGACTGGGGATGTGACTCAGTGGTCATGAGCCCCTGAGTTCAATCCCAAGTACCAAAGGAAAAGAAATCTATTCAAGCCTTAAAAATATATAAAAGCCAGAATACAAATATACAATATGTATTCAAGACCTTGGTCCATTAACATTTATTTTATACTAATCATAACATCTAGGAACCTCCCTGAAAGCTTAATAAATCCAATGCTTGAGAGTACTCTCCAGAGATTTTTGTTTCACTGTTTGGAGCTAAAGTCCAGGTATCAGGATAATTGACTCTAATGCTCACAATTAGGAATGGAATCACTTTTCTATTAAAAATCAGGGAAGCACAGACAAAGAGATTGGATTCACCTGCTCAATATTGTGTGTCAAGTCGACAGGAAAACCAGGGTATGTGTATATACTTCTGTAGCTCTCCAAAGAGCTCTCTGTGGCTCCAAAGAAAAGAAGACTCCACAAAGCTGGAGGCGGAACACAAGCCAAACCCTCTGCCACAACTCACCCCACAATACTCCAATTCTCCTAGACAATAAGTGTGCATATAGGAGACAATTCCAGATGGTACCTTGGTGATCAATGGGCGACATGCAAAGAAATAGGGCACAACCAACTTTAGAAAAGGCAGAGGTGTGGCTGGGCCAGGGTGGGTACTAGTCTAGAGGATAAACTTTTCCAGGGCACATGAAGTCCAGGGCTTCCTCCTCCCCAAATGAGCCTTGCCTTATCACACATATGCTTGTTCAACTATTTATGCCCTTCTCCTATTTTATATTTCTCTTGCACATGGCTTTGGAGGTCTTGTGCTTTGGCATTTCTTATATTTTTTAATGCATCTTTCAAACTATCACAAAATCAACCATGAGGAATATTACCTGTATAGGTTACAGTTTTATTTTATTACCACTTAGCTCAAGTTTCCAAATCTCTCTGAAATACACTTTTTTTAGTTTTTATAATTTTATTATCCCTTTACATATTGACAATGCTTGTGATAAAGCAGTATTCTCTGATTTCAACACTTGGAATATCAGTGACCTGCTTAAACTGATTGTACTTTCTTTTGATTCTTCATCATAAGCCTCCTTTTTATTTTTTTACAGTATATATATCTTTATATATAGTACATAAAAGCCCAAGCTAATATTACATGGTTTCTCTCAGAGAAAGGGCAGGTACCTCCATTAGTGAGTATGAGGGATCATCACAGCTTCCTTAGTTTGGCCTTCCACCATGGGCTATGACTCAGCTCAATGTTCAATCTTCCTGTGATCTCCTCAGCCTGTGGCCTTCAGCTCATCTTCTTCTTTTAAAATTTTAGATTAATTTTAATATTTTACAAAGACCCTGAATGACAAAAATGCCAGTTTGAAAATGGTGGCATACATAAACAACACTACCTATAAATCAGGTGCTTCATGTGGGAACAAGCAAGGGAAGAGGAGCCTATCACACATGATAGAGAGAGGATCCTCAGAGCTATAGTGGAACCATTGGAGGATACAGAAATCCCTCACCTCAAAGTTGAGGCATTGTAAGTTGTTTAATGGGTCTGAACTAATGTTATCATACAATCAGAACAATAGCAACTGTGATTGGTACATGATTCCAATTGAGATGCCTTTCCAAATATGTCCAGAAAAATGTTTGGAGACCAGCTATCCCAGGATTGGTGTTATCAACCAAAAAAGAAAGTAAAATTAAGATACAGCTGACATGTTACACTGGGAAAGCCACAGTTCTGTGTTTTCCAGGGGGATGTTTGTCATCTTTCTATAGACATTAAAATTATAGGCCTGCAGGGAAAGAACTTAAAGATGTCTTTCCTTAAAGCATGCAACTCTTGAGGCTATTACCTGCACCACATTCTTCCTGGCCTCATCCATCTGGGTAATTGCCTCTGCATTCTTAGATTCAGAAGTAGTGTGCAGTTGGGTCATGGAAAGGCTGTGGAAGAAGGGAATTTTAGCATATTGCTGAGGTTTCTTGTAGATGAAGAAGAGAGACTTCAGCTCCAACAGTTCAATGCAGCCCAGAAAACTTTGTTCTGTATGATACATTGAGGATATTTTCTTCTAACAATGTTTGCTTTTTAATTCATATCCTCCTAAAATGAGTCATTTTTTAAATAGGGATTGATGATTAATTTTAGTTTCTCATTTGTTCTAAGTTTAATGAGTTCTACTGATACAACTTACATATAGAATGTCATCTAGAGATTTTAAACATTACTTATTTGTATACATATTATAAAAGAAGACATGAGTTTTAACTTGATATTTTATAAACATTTATTTTATTTACATGTGGATCTGAGGATCGAACCCAGGACCTCACACATGCTAGGCTCACACCACTGAGCTATATCATCATCTGTAATTTAGCAAATTTATTTATAAACTTGCTTCTGTAATATTAATAAATAAAATAGAACTACTATTGATGTGATTTCTATAATTTGAGTAATTATAAGTTTTTAAACTTTTAGAAGAAAATGAGATTCTATGTTCAAAACTTCATTTCATAGAGGGCAATATCACAATGCCATAAACTACATATATTTCTTATAAAGTCTTTGGATCCAATTTAACTCAAAGAATTAAAAATTTCCTGACCCTGTACTCTCTCAGTTAGGAAATGTCAAATGAGAGGATCATAATAAAAGTGTTTGGAAGCACACTGAAAATTTTTGAAAATCAAATGAACATACTAGTAATTTCCTAATCCTGGATTAATAATACACAGGAATATAATTTCCAAGTTTAGAGGAGGAATATTGGTGTTGATTAGTTCTTTATGTATTAGTTTTATGTGTATATATATGTGCCTATATACACACATATGTCTTTTCCAATTTCTATTACAATGGAACTGTCTGACTCTAACTTTTCTTAAAGGAACATTTAGGTCAGTAGAATCTCATCCTACCCTGTCACTGTATTTCAATTTCTGATATTTTCACAAACTCAGGTTATTTTTTAGTTGTTTTTTTTTACTTGTTTGGTTGATTCTTTACATGAACAAGTAATTGTGAACCTGTCTCCTTCTCTGGTCACTGAAACACAAAGAACAAGATGACACAGAAAAGCCAAAGTTGTGGGGAAGAAAAGCAGGACTTGAATTTTACATAACGACATCAATCAGAGAGACAGACTGCCCTTTAGGAATCCATGGGTTTCCCAGTAATGAAAGCTTGGCATCTGTGAAAAAGCACTCTCTGGCTTTTTATTTCTTTACTTTAAGATTAAACAGATGTTAACTTTATGAACCATATAAATTTATTGACCATCAACTATGTGAAAAATTTAAGGCTAAACTCTTGGATGAAGAGTTCTTTAAGCCACTGTGCATTTTCTAGCTTTCATGGTAATTGCTCTCTAATTTAGAAACTGTGAAGAACAAGAATTTCTAGACAATTCTATAATTAGAAAGAGGCATATAATTTCAAACTACTCATATAAGCATATATTACATTAATACATCTGAATAAATGAAGCATGTGAGATCACAAAACAAAAACATGGTCCTAAAACTCCCCACACAGTTATGAAAAGTGCTGTAATGACAAAGCAAAATAATTGTCTTTTGGGTCCAAAGCATGAGGTTTCAAAGTCCTGTAGCTAATAAATATCTATACCCTCTTTATTTCAAATTTATTGCTGTGCATGCATTATCATAATTTGTTTGAAGGATCATGTGTTGATCTAGTGTTTCATTTCAAACAACTCTCTTAAAAGTACTAAGATTTTTTTTCTAATATCCATCACTAATAGTATTAGTACCATAGTTATATCGTGATTTTTGAGCCTAAAGGAGAAGTTTACTTAAAATTTAAAAATTATGTGTCACTGAAAAGGTAGAAGATATACTATATTAAAGCTGGCTTTATTGTCTAGGAAATAGAAATATCAAAGGAATTATTTCCAGGTATTTGGTCATTTTTGATGTATTGATCTGTGTATAATAAATAAAATTTAATTATATTTGCAGATTTATGGAACTATGCTTCAAATTAAATGTTCCTTGAGAAAGAATATTAGTGTTTTTAGCTTCTACATCTATGTCTAGAAAATTTACACAATATCATTAAAATTATATGTTTCCTGTAGAAATGCTATTCACTGTGTTGTATTTGGAGGAGATTAATGGATTTAGTATTTTTGCTTCAAATATGTTTTGTCAAAAAAAAACCAGAACATGGTTATAAAGCTTTTTTTATATTATATTATCAATTTATGGTGACGTTTTTATTCTCTTTCAAGCACAACTATATATAAAAAATAGTGATTCTTTTTTTGGTGTCATGTTATGTTCCAAAATTCTTATCTTTTGTGAAAAAAAATGATAATTTTGTAGTGCAGAATTACATCCTTATAAAGCCTATTTTATTTCCTCCAATTTTAATCATGGATCTAAATTCATATTAAAATGTATTGAACATTTTTGACTGTGTATTATAAACCCATAAACTAAGCTAACTATTTTACTTAGAGACCTGGATCTTCAAATATACAATTCTATTTTACCCACAATGAATTAAAGTAACAGTAAAATAGAAGCATAAAATGAGATAAACATTCACAATGAAAAGAGGAGGTGATCTCCAGTGACAAAAGACTTCAAAGAACTTCTGGAAAACAGAAAGTATGGAATCAGATGAAGGATGCATTTGAGTTCTAATTAGGGCTCCCAAGGAGGGAGATTAAGACCATGACTAGGCATTTTGGAAGTCTCTAAGATAGGGTGCTTCAGATCAGCACAATGGAAATAAAGGGAAGGGAGCTTGCTTGGGTGCACAGAATCTGGGTTTGTAGTCTTATCTCAAAGGAGGATTTTGCTTACTCCAAATGAAATTTTGGAGTTGTCTTGCACTCTCATATTGGGTCCTAATTGAGACATAGAGTGTGATTTACATGAGTCTCAAACAGTCTTGAGTGTTGGAAGCCTTGAATGGTCATAGCCAGAAAAACTCTCTTCTACTGATGAAAATATTTTGAAAAGACCACTTTCAGCAATTGTCTGGGAAATGAATTCTTCTGTCCTTATGGTGCCATAAAGCACAGGTCCCTATAGTGACACCACAAAAATTCGCTTTTCAGTCAAAGTTCTGTACTTAGTTTATGGTACTGGTGACAGTCTGTTCCTGAAAGAAAAAAAAAAACTTATAAAAAGGAAAACAGGGCAATTAATTACAGTTTTGACAGCTGTGTAGACTGAATGTCAAATTAATGTCATCTTGTGTTTTTTCTGCTCTTCTTTTTAGATCCCCTAAATGGACTTTTTTTGGTCTCTACAACTTAGCTGATTGAGTGAAACTCATACATATGTCCAAATCAATTGAGCCTCCTCACCATGATTTTCTCAAGACACAACTACTTCACTGGTCTTTTTACAATTCCTGTATGGAAAGTGAGTACTAAAAAGAAGAGAATTGGATCATCTGTTTTCAAATTGAATCATCTGAGTTTTTATCTCCATTGCAACATGGAATCAATGTCCTTCTGATAAGGAGAGTGAATTGACCTAGCTAGGAATGTACTTTCTCCTCTTGCTTTCTGTTTTTTTTTTTTTAGTACATAGAATTTTGAGTCCTCAGGTACAGTTTAAATTTTAGTTCGAATCTTGTTAGACATCCTGGTGGAATAGTGTCCTCTTAAATAATTAGGATTTCTAAAACTAGAGGATGCGGAAGCATGGTGTAAGAAAATGTAATTGCCAAGTGGGTTAATGGGAGTGATAGAGAATGAAGAATCTTCAACTTTGACAGTCTAGCTCCTGGACCTATGTAGTCTATCTCTTGGTAGCACAAACTGATATAATGTTATGTAATTTAAGAAGTATAAGCAACATCATCACCTGTTCCAGAATTCTACCAGGCCAGTACCTTTTTATTTATTTATTTTTTGTAGGTGAAAATACAGTGAATAACATGGTCATAGACCCATATAATATCTTTGTTTTTGTTAACAGTGGTCTCATTCACTTTTATGCATGATCCCTTGGCACTTTATTAATGGTGCGTGCTTAGGATTTATTGTCCCTAAAAGCAAAATGTAAAAAAAAAAAAAAAAAAAAAAAGTTTGGGTTTTTCTGGTTAAAATTATTTCTTCATTAAAAGAGGTCCACTTGTTGATTTATGATGAGAGAATGATGAAAAGAATGATGCTGTCACAAGTACATAGAAATAGACCTCTCTTCCTAACTGGCTGGATATTTGTAAGAAGTATTTGATAGATAAAATGCAGTGACTGGAAACCACTATGGTACTCAGTCCTCATTCATCCTGTGCATCATCAGAGGCTGGATAAATAAAACTAGCGAAGTCAAGTTGTCAAGTTGGTTGTCTTGTACAATGTCCATGATATATTTGCTTTGGTATTTGATAGCATGAAATCTCATGATATTTACACTGCATTATCTCTTTCAGAGATCCATCCTGATTACTGTACCCCCCAAATTTTATAGTCTTCAAAAGTTCCTTCTAGACTCTTGAAAAGTCTTAATTTCTTCCTATAAGTTTATGTACCTTCTTAGCTGAGGTAACATTTTTTACAGTGTAATTAAGGATGAAGTGTGCTGCCAAGTATTCTTCTCTTTAGAAAGAGCTTTTTCCACTTTTCATTTTTCAAGGCAAACCCTGAAAGATACTGTACAATGATGCTATTTTATTTCCATTTACCTCTAAATGAACCTAACTCATATTTATTTCTAGTAACATTTTGTTAAAACTTGGCCAATTTCTTCTTCTATATGATTTATAAAGGGACCTTGTCCCAAAGAAGGGAATGAATAGGTGTTGTAGCAATTCTTTGCTCTGAAATTTATTGGAGTTTTCTGAGAAAAGTGTAACTTCGTGATTATCTTCTTGATTAGTTATTTGCCTAGTTATGGTCACACTTGTAGAGTATGAAATGCAAAGGATGATAAAGAGTAAAATAAGTAGAAGCTATACATTTATTATGCTTTTGTAACTGAAGAAAGGTTTGTGAAGTACTTTATGACTTGCATAACTCTCTACCTTCCATTTAAAGTCATAAGATAAAATTCATCTTTATTTTTTGTGTTTCACAAATAAACTTCTAAAAATAAAATTTACACCTATTTTTCCTAATCCTGTTCATGATTTTTCCATTTTCTTGATTATATGAAATTTTCATAACTCATACTAACTTGATAATCTGTGTCATTTCCTGGCTTACAAACAATTATTGATTTTTGTCTCTTTTTATTTATAGTTGGCCTCCAGTGACTAAGAGGAAGACTCCTTCCTGTCTGCTCCTCCCAGGCCTGCTCCAGCCTCTCAGCTTCCCAGACCCTCATGCAATTGGTTGTAAATTCTTCCAGAAGCTTTTTTACTGTCTAATTTTCAGAACTAAAAATAAAAAATAAAATAAAAACTTAAAAAAAAACGTTAAAATGCAAAATGTGGAGGGAGAAAGCAGTATATATATATATATATATATATATATATATATATATATATATATATATATATATATATTTGCAATTAGGCTTTTTTAAAATTTTGAAAATATTTTTCTTTTTTTAATGTGGGTCAGCCACTGATATTTCATCAAAATATAACAGTTTCTTTGTTGAGTTCAGGTAACCAAGGAATAGCCACACCCTCACAACAAAATAAAACACACACATACAAAAAAAAAAAGAAAAAAAAAAACCAGAATCATCTTTAACCTAACGTTTTATAAAATGTCTCAGATCCTCGTAACTTGCACACAAGCTTCTGTGTTCAGTTGAATTGTAACTGCTTTTTGTATTTGGAGAGAGTGTGACCACTGAACTTGAAACCTTTTATTCTGAGGGTCTTGGTGGTTTTTGGTGAGATTAAGTAGGTGACAGGTTGAAGAGAAAGTGGGGAGCTCTTCGCTTTTATAACATGAATTTTTCTCCACAGTCTACTCTCAGCTGCCAGACCTCAAGTTTTTCTTACACTGGTATACTTTAACTATTCTTATTTCCCCTTTACCAATAATTTTTAACAGCAGTTTATCAAACTACACTTATTAAGAACAATTTTAAAAGTAAAGTTATAGTTCACCTCACCAGTATACACTTATTGCTTATGGTTTCACTCACCTGCTATGCCTGTTTTTAGTGTCTGAAAAACATAGATATTATTTTCCATATTTTATCCAGTTTCTTACATGTATATACTGGAAAGAAAATCTGGTCTGGAAATATTCCATTTTGATTGAATGCTATATTCAAGAAAATAATATTTAAACATGCTAAACATATCTACAGAATTTCTCAAGAAGCTATGCTTTAACCAAATAGAATATCCTTAAAAAAAAAACTATGGTCAGCTTCAATAAAGCAAGAATAGAACCCAAGTATTTATCATTAATGATAGATTATAGATGATACATACAGAATAACCACAAGATTTAAAGAAAAAATCATATTCAACCTGGAATTCTAAACTGAAGCAGACAGTCAATTAATGAAAAATAATAATAGATTTTCATTAATGATAAAATTCTAAAAAAGCAATTTTCTGTGCCTCATTTCAAAGAGAGTTACTCAATATAAAAAAAAATAAAACAAAAAGAGCACAGTTTGTGGACAGAAATAGTGGTTCTAATTACAGAGCTCAAGAAAGTTATGCTGATTCTGCAGTAGACCTTGAAAATAGTTTTATTAGCTTACCTCAGTCATACCTTTAAAATGATGCTTTAATAGAAATATTAGCTAGTAAGTAATCAAATGATTGAATACAGCAAAAGTTAGAAAATTCTAGTGATCTATTTTTCATACCTCACACACAAAAAAAATGAGTATTGGAAAATACAGGAAAAACAAAGTGATAAAAAAGAAAGCAAAAACCCACTAAACAAATAATGGAAAGTCAAGTTCTGCATATGAAACACAGTAAAATGTGCACTCTTTGTAACATTTGATGAGATAGAAGAAAGTAGTACTGATTGTTCTTGATGGTAAGAACATCCCTCCATGAGCAGCATTCATGTCCTGATATTGGATGTTAGAAAGGCTAATAAATTAGAGAAAGAAAGCATTCTTACTTCTTGTGTGTGTTTTGTGATGAAATCTATTTTAAAGTCAAATTTGTGGAAATGCTTACTGGTTTTTAACCTTCATAAATTTTCTGTAAACAATGAATGCAACACATAATTATTTTTAAAAGGGAATAACTAACTGACGAAGCATGAACACAGGTACTTGTAACTATTGAAAAATAGAGTGGGGTGTGGTGGTGTGTACAGATGCTGATACTCAGAAACAATAAAGTTTCCAATGTAGATTAAGCAAGAAATCACAGAATGCATATCATTCTGATTTCATTAATGATAATCAATTAAACACTAAAGCCTTTTAATATTTGATTCATTAGTCCTGAAAAGAAACAAGTGGCCCCATAAGCTAAATTGGTTTTCTTCGCTCTCTAATTGCCATTGGAAAAAATAATGGCAACACCTAATACATTGTGAAGGGTCTTCTATGTATATATTTCAAGATTATGGTCAATATCAGACAACTAGTAGTATGTATGGCTAAATTTATTGCGTTTTAGAACTTTACATAGTTGCAGATAGAGTGGAGGATGCTGATTTGGGTCTAAATTTTAGAAACTACTGTTTTATATGGTACTGGGGATTGAAACCAGGGGTGTTTTATCATTCATATATATTCACAATTCTTCAATATTTTATTTTGAGAACTGGTCTCTTTTAGTAACCAAGGGTGGTCTTGAAGTTGCTATCCTTCAAGGCCTCAGCCTCTATGATTTTTCAGATTACAGGTATGTACCACCACATCAGGCCAGGACACTACCTATTAATTTTTACATGCATCTAATAATCAAAACTATTTAAAATATTCCTGCCTTTTCTTTTATTTAAAATATTCAATACTAACTTTCTGACATTGTTGGAGAGCATCTTCTCCTTCCCTCCTCCCACTCTGCCTGGGGCACTCACAGAAAGAAACCAGAAAAACTGGTCTGAAAATATACTAAAATTCACTCTACAGTCATTCATTTCTAAACAGAACAAAAAACAAACAAACAAATATACTGAAGCCAGAGACAGTGGAACAGGCCTGTCATCACCAACAACTTTGGAGGCTGAGGCAGGAGGACTGCAAATTGGAGGCCAGCCTCAGAATCTCAGTGAGAGTCTGTCTCTAAATAAAATATAAAAAAGGCTGGGGATGGGGCTCAAGAGTTCAATGTCCCTGGGTTCCATTCCTGGTACCAAAAAAATAAAAAAAAAATGCAGACTTCTTGTGCTCATGCTGGACATACCTGGAAATGGATGATTACAGCAAAGACAAAGATGGAGGCAATGAGATTCCTGAGATAGAGGAGATTCTGGTGCGAGAAAACCTCTCTAAGGGCTTGGACTTTGTCTGTGTTCATGGCCCAGAGATGGAACACTACAAGATGGCAACCTCCAATTCCATGTCTGTTGGCAGAGGAGGACACAAACGTGAAGGGAATAACAAAGGGCTGGACTCCGCTGGGTCTTGGGCCTCCTCCTGGCCAAAGCAGAGGCAGGAGAACAGAATCAGCCAGGAGACTCAGCCAGGAGACTCACGGCACCAACAGTCACAGGGTCACAATCTGGATTTTTTTGGCACCAAGGATGGAACCCAGGGGCCCTCAGTCACTGAGCCCCACTCCCAGCCTATTTGTATTTCATTCACTGACAGCATCTCACTGAGTTGCTGAGGCTTTGCTGTTGCTGAGGCTGGCCTCCAAGTTGATATCCTCCTACCTCAGCCTCAGCAACAGGCAGAAAGGGGCCTGGCCTGAGGAAAAGGCAACAGACCAGCCAGGGACACTGAAGCACAGGGCACCAAGGTCTGAGCACTTCAGAAATGGCATGAGACTGACTTTAGAACAAGAACACAGTGGGAAACACTGTCACCATGGCCCCTGCGGCCCAGATCGGTGCTTCACTAAACGTGGCATCTGTGGGCAGAGTGGCTAAGAGCTGGGGACTCAGATGTCCCAGTCTCTCCCTCGGACTGCATTTTCCTGTCACCCCAGAGTTAGCACAGCAGGACTCATGTCACCTTCTGGATGGCCACTCAGATGGGCCATTTGTCCTGTAGACCACATGGACAGGATATCTGTGACAGAAACGCTGTCCTAGCTTTCCCTGGCCCCCTGGCATACCCGTGGTGGTCTTCTTACAGCCCCTCTCCCTGCCACTTGTGGCTGTGTAGGACAACCGCTGATGTTTCTATGGTAAAGAATCTGGAGACATGAAACCTTAAGCATTTTGTAAAGGAGGAAGTTCAGCAATCTCAGTGGGAGAGAGTAGGGACTTGTCCTGGCTCCTCTTGCCACCAATGACCTCTCTGAATCCCTGCACTTGCTGCGCTGAGCCATTAGAGGACCCTCAAACAGACCAACTCATCTCTGCCCCAGGGCCTTTGCACCCGCCAGGTTCTCTAGATGGACCTGTATCACTCTTCCCGAGTCACCCCATCTTCCTTCTCTGCTCTATTCTGACCCCGGGGGCCCTGGGATGACACTGACGCTCACACACCTTACGTTCTATCCCTTTGTATTATTAGCACCCACAGAAGCGCCTAGTGCTTAACAGCACCTTACTGACAAATGTCTGGAATGAAAGGTGGGTGACATCAATGGCAGGGTGTGGGCCTTAGAAGCTTTCTGAATGTTTAACATGGTCATTTCTTGCGAATCACTACCCTCTGATCTCTAGGAAATGGGTTGTTTCATGCACTAGTGTGATGGGGACAAGAGCCATGTGACATCTGTACTGTCCACCTCCCTCCCAGCCTGGACTGTCCCAAACCTCAGGGAAGAAGGACCAACTGCACTATCCACTCTAGGGGCCCTTCCACACCCCACTTTCCAGGTCACAAGCTGAGCCGTGGTGGCACTCCTGCTAACAGGAAAGCCTTTCAGCTAAAAGCTACCTGAGCCTGCTCCACCATCCTCTTGCCCGTCCTGGGGCTGTCCCCGTGGCTCCACCATTTTGGCTCCTTACAGCACCACTCAAAGCCCCCCAGGTAAGATCTCTGCCCCAACGAAGTACCAGAGGTGGCCAAGGCAGCCACCTCCATGTCTCAGTTGTCTGTGGCCTTCATCTCTCCCTAAGTCCTAAGGCCGTCACTCTGATGTCACACTGGCTGACTCAGGCTGAATGGCTGTGCCACCTTGCCAGACATTTTCTCAGCCTGTCTCCAAGGGACAGCAAATCATTCCTTCAAAACTGTCCCCTCACTCACCATCCTGCTCCAGAGCAAAGTGATCCTCTGGCTGGCTGCCACGGCCCAAGCCTTCACTGACTGGTCCCCTGTGGTCACCACTGCTCCCACTCTTTTTGAAGGCAGCCCCCCACCAAAGCCAGGAGGTCTTGGCAGACTCCTTAACTCCTACCCAGATTTCACCGCCACATCCACAGCTGGGGCCCAGCTGCTTTGCCCCCAGATCCTCAATTCACCTTAGATTTTCTGAAATTCTAGGAAGAGTCTTGTGTCACCTTTGCCTACTCTTCTGTAAGTGTCGCCGACACTCCTACCTGGGGTCCAGTCTTTCCCATGGGATCTTTCAGGCACCCTGCAGGGACTCATCTGCAGTTTCCTCAATTTGATGTCATGGCACTGAAAGCCAAGAACCAGCTTCACTGTCAATTCCAAAAAAACACAAAAAATGCACACAAATATTTTCCATGAGAGACTTCCCAGCAAAAATCAGATTCAGGGATCAGAGGCCAAAAGAAAAAGAAAAGAAAAAAAAAGTCAATTTCCCTCTTCTAAGAAGTCTCACATGTTTTTCAATTTTTATTTTATTAAGATTTGTAAGCCAGGTGTCATGGTGCATGCCTGCAATCCCAGTGGCTCTGGAGGCTAAGGCAGGAGGATTGCAAATTGGAGGCTAACGTCAGCCAAATTGGGGCTCTAAGCAACTCAGCGAGACCCTGTCTCTGAATAAAATACAAAAGAGGGTTGGGGACGGGGCTCAGGGGTTAACTGTCCCTGAGTTCAATCCCCAGTGCCTTCCTCCCCAAAATGGCAATACTGTGGGTTGAACCCAGGAACAGTCATTGTACCCATGACTGTTTTGAGACAGGGTCTCACTTCTTTGCCAAAGCTGTCCTTGAACTTCTAATCATCGAACTAACTGCTCCTTGCCTGAACAAGTGGTTTGGTGTAGAAATTTCATTTTTAGAATCTTATTCGCTAAAAACAACTGCTAAAATATGTGCAGGTGATTGCCCAAGGATATTCACTTTGATGCTAACTGTGACTGAGAAAGAACTGAAATGTCCACCAGAAGACAATTGACTAAAATCAACACTTCTTTATCCTTGCAGTGCAGGTTCCTGCTAAGAAATTTGAGGCAGGATTACTCTGTGGCATGCTAACTGTCCTTGAAATATTCTTATAAGACATGAAAGTTTAGATATCCTTTTGATTGTAAGTGTTGTTGTTGTTATTGTTATAATAATAATAATAATAGTAATAATAATTATTATTATTACTATTATTATTATTATTATTTGGTACTAGGGATTTAACCCAAGACCACTTAACCCCTGAGCCCTGTCCCCAGCTCCTTTTATATTTTATTTAGAGACAGGGCCTCACTAAGTTGCTGAGGCTGGCCTCCAGCTTGTGATCCTCCTGCCTCGGCCTCCTGAGCTGCTGGGATGATAGGCTTGAGCTTCTGCACTCAGCTATAATTTTAAACATTTGCACACTGAAAATTCAGAAGAAATGATTCTGAAACAGTTATTTTCCCCCAGAAAAATACTCTGCATACATGAAAACTTCCTGCAGATGTGCCCAACGGGAGGCAGGGCCCTTACCTTGGTCGGTGTTGATGGTGGTGGGGTTGAAGACCTTCCCCAGGATGGTTTCACAAATGTTGCTTGAGATGGAGAGGGAAAAGCGAGAGCCCAGGCCGTTCCCTTTATAATGAAACTCATCCAAAAGGAGGACGATCAATCCTGCCACAAAGAACTGCAGAATTAAAATAAATTAATAAATAAAAGTGAACTCTGTGTTACTGGCCCCAGTGCCCTGGTTCCTTCCATCTTCAATGACAGGGCTCTCTGCTATGAGGGCCAAATAAGAGACCCTTCTCAATCTGCCTCATGGGAATTCAGAAGCCAAAGCCAGGGTCTTTCAATTCACTATTATTTTTTTTTAAATCTATTTTTTAGTTGGAGGTGGACACAACCACTTTTTTTTATTTTTATGGGGTGCTGAGGATCGAGCCCAAGGCCTTGTACATGCCAGGTGAACCTCTGCCACTGAGCCCCAGCCCCAATATTTTTTTTTTTGTTTCTTAATTGTTTTTGGGTTTGCAGGTGGACAGCAGGCCTTTATTGATTTCAATATTTCTCATTGTAGATGGGCGCAGTGTCTTTATTTGAATGATTTCTTTTTGGGCGGTGACCAGCCTCCAACCCAGGGCCTTACCCTGCTCAGGCCAGTGTTTAGCCTTGAGCCTAGCCCTGAGCCTGGCATGGCCCCAGGTCTGGCTGAGTACTGCTGAGGAGGAAGAGGGACAACAGGGTCACTCAGGAAGCGGGGTGAGAGTGGGGGTTCACCTGAGTGGTGATCAGAAGGCAGATCCCAAAACCCATCTTTGAGGGGGTCCCTGTCCATGCCTGTCATCACATCCATAATGGACTGGCCGATGGTGACAATCATGCCAAACACTAGGGTGCTAAGAAAATCTTGAGAAGAGTGTGGCAGGAATATAGATGACAAATACTGACACTGCCCAAAGGCAAGTGCTTTACTAAACTTCAGACCAGTCATCCTAAATTCCTTTTTTAAAAAATCATCTTGAATTCTTAATATGGAAAAACATATTTAAAAAATTGTCAACGATAAGGAGAAAACTTCTGAGGCTGTAGCTCAGTGGTAGACGCACTGAGTTCCATTTTCAGGTTTGCAAAAAAAAAAAAAATATTAAAAACAAAGAGAGAAAGAGAAAAAAACACCCAATTTGGGCTTTAGAAAAATAATGCAAATTTTTTGTTTGTTTGTTTTGATTTTGGTACTAGGGATTGTACTCAGGGTCACTCAACCACAGAACCTCATCCCCAGTCCTATTTTGGTTTTATTTAGAGACAGCGTCTCACTGAGCTGCTTAGGGCCTCGCTGTTGCTGAGGTTGGCTTTGAGTCACAATCCTCCAGGATCAACCTGAGGACTGAGCAGACGTGCTTCACCTCTGAGTCTCATCCCCAGCCACTTTTTATTTTATTTAGAAACAGGGTCTCACTGAGGGCCTTAGGGCCTCACTAAGTTGCTGAGGTTGACCTCCAAATAGTGATCCTTCTGCCTCAGCCTCCAAAGCTGCTGTAATTAGAGGCATACTCCACAGCATCTGGCTTTGATTGAATACTTATGACAGCTCTGAAGTAGATGTCACCTCCTTCGTGAGGTATGGAAATCATGGCTGGTGAAGGGGTGACCTCCATGCACTGATCCTTCAAATCCATCCTCTGGTGCATTCCTGCCCTCCCCTGCCCTGCCTGGCCTTCCCCCATTCCCAGCACCTCCCAGAAGTGCTCTCTCACTAACAGGCCATGGAGCACCTACAGGGTCAGCAGGCAAAGCACACAGGCCAAACTGGGCTGTTTAATGCCCCCAATTTTAGAGCCAATTCAAATTCTCAACTAGACACCAGAAATTTACCCATGATCTTTCTTAAACTTCTGGGCTCACGTTGAAGAAAGCTTGGTCTTTTGGGGTGTCACCCACTTCAATCATCTTGGTGCAAGCCAAGAGCTGCATGATGAGGCCCAAGGTGACCATTGCAGAGATACTGAGCTCCATGAGTGTGCCTAAGAAAACGGGCAGCCACAAAGCCCCTGTGAGCTCAAGAAAGCAAGACATTATTTAATAAAATGAACCTACAGAATTGAATGTGATCCCTTTTCCACATTGGATGGGCTTCAGGTTGCTGGCAGCAATTATAGCATAACACCCCAAAACCAAAGATAAGAACACAACTGAGTCCCTCTGTCGAGCCCACCAGACACCATGTCATTCTGTTTGGAAAGTCACGTACCCCTCAAGAGCCTGCTGCATTCCCATCCCCATGGACAGATCCATTCTGGATGGACAGAGGACAGAGAGGCTCATCCTTCATCAGTTCATAAAACTGGAGAACATTCCAATCATTTCCTGAGTCTGCAAATGGGGCTGGCACATTTGGATCTAGTTGGGAATCAACCTTCCCTTTCCATCATGTTCAGATGAGCTCTGATTCTGAGTGACTGGAACCTTTTTGGAACCCCATTTTTAAACCGTGTCCATCAAATGCACCATCAACATACACAAGAAAATCATTTCTAGACCCACAGGTGACTGGTTAGATTTGACCCTCCACTGTCACTCATGGTTTTGATCCATATATTTCACCTGTAGATATGAAAAAGATGCAGGTGAGAAACCACTAGAGAGTTCTAGAGAGTGTTCTATGTCTACTCACCATCTCATTTCAGGATTTCAAATACTCTAGTTTTTTTAAGTTTTCAGAAATTCTCAAGCAGAGACTTATCTTGCTCTTCCAGGTTTTGTATTGCATTCAAACCTAACTCTAAAGAAGATGGTGTTTCCCAGGATGAATGCACCATTGATCAGGCTATTTGACGTGGCACATGCAGACTTTCCAGGCCACAGAGCTGCCCATTCTCTTAGCTCCACAGAAAGGCTGTAGTTCAACTAAATGGTGCTGGTCCAGCAGAAAAGAGGCACAGTGAGTCTGAGCCTCCCTCTGTTGAAGGCCAGAATCCCTCACATCCAGTAGAAAGGGTCCACAGAATCTGAGGCCATAATACCAAACAAAGGATCTGGAAACAAGTAGAAACCAAAGGAGTGGCACATGGTCCCCCCCTCTCCCCCTTGCCCCAACAACAGCACAGGAGACCGGATTGACCTGACAGCAGACTAAGAAGATGAAAAGGGGGATGGCTCGCCACAGCACCTTTGCCTTCAACTGGATGTGCGGAAGAGGTAGAATCAGAGGACATGAAGTTTCCCAGTAAGTCATTAAAAATAGAGTCCAACAGACACTTTCTCTGATCACCAAGAAAGGCCAAGGTGGGCTGGGGGCACAGCTCCATGGGGAAGCACTTGCCGAGCATGCATGAAGTTCTGGGTTTAGTCTCCAACAGAAAACCTCCACCAAAAAAGTGAAGAAGCCAAACCATGCACCAAGCAGAGTCCTGAAAGGTGAGTCTCATGCTTTCTGTGAACAAAGCCAATGCGAAGATGTCCGTAGGTGTCACGTCTGGGAATGCTCATATTATACAGCATCATGATCTTCCCACTGCTTAAGTGAGTTCAATGGCAAAGCTGTACTCTTAACCATTGACATGAACAGTTTAGATCCTCAAGGAGGGGCAAGAGGAAGGCAAGTTCAAAGACAGCCTCAGCAAAAGTAAGGCAGTGAGCCCCTCTATGGGACCCTGTCTCTCAATAAAAAACAAACTAGGTCTGGAGACATCTCTCAGTGAGTGGTTGCTTCTGAGTTCAATCCTAGGGATAAGTAAGTAAGTAAGTAAGTATGTAAGTAAGTAAATTCTTTCTGTTGTTGATATTTTTAAAATAATCTGTAATCTTTATTTTATTTACCTCTTCTCTGATGTTTAGTATTTTTTCTTCTACTAGCTTTGGGTCAGGCATGTTCTTGATTTTCTACCTCCTTGAAGAGGAAGTCTTGGTTGTTTTCTTTTTTGATATAGGTATGTACTGCTCTAATCTTAAAATTGCCTCTGCTCTATGATATAGGGTTTTTTATTTTGTGTTTCTATCATTTTTCTCAAGAATCTTTAAAAATTTCCATTCTGTTTGTCATTGACTCTGCTATTTGAGAGCTTTTTGTTATAATCGCAGACATGCAAGATGTTTCTGAAGTTCCGCCTGTTGTAGGTTTCCAGTTTTATTACATTGTGTTCAGAAAAAAAGTTATTTCAAATGATTTTTAGCTTTTAAAATTTGTTAAGGTTTTTTTATGACTTAATCTGTTGTATATTCCGGAGAACGTTGTTGGTACTGTTGTGAAGAATTTGTCGTCTTTTGTTTTTTGTTGAAAAGTTCAGTTAAGCCTATCTGCTCTGCAGTGTACTTTAAATTCTGTGTAAAGCAAGAAGAGACAGAAGCAAGGTGTTGTGTATGTTTTATTTCTGATGAGAGGATCAAGTCTGTGAGATTTTCCAGAGTACTTATGGTTTTGTTTTTGTGACTTCTGGTAACAAATAGGGTTTTGTGTGTGTGTGTGTGTGTGTGTGTGTGTGTGTGTGTGTGTGTAGGGGTGTTGTATGTTGTATTTCTGTGTGCATGCATACTCAGTGTTTGGTTATATCATGTGCATGCCTTCAGGAAGTGTAGAGTATATAGGAATGTATAAGCCTGCATTTGGAAAGTATACATTATTATTGCATGTCCGTCAGTACACCTGATAACAGGCAGGTGTATTTGTGGGTATGTATATATTTTTTTAGAAAGGAAGTGGTGGTGTGTGTATTTGGGGAAAGCAGGGATAAAGGTGATTTATGCATCTGTGTTTTTGTTGGAATGGCAGTGAGTTGTGGGTCATGCACCTGTTTCTAAATGTGAGGTGTTTTAATGATATCTGTGGTGAAAGGGGTTTTAATGAGTGTGCATCTTTCCATGTATGTGCCTCAGCAAGAGGTGTTCACAGGTCTCTGTGGCTGGGTGGCATGTGTGCATAAAAATGTCTTTGAACTTCCCTAAGATTAAGTGGAACCAGAAATACCCTGATTACAAAAATGTAACATTCTTAACCCTAAATGACACAGATACAACCACCCACATACACACATAAACATGAGTCCATATTCCCAGAATCACTTGATACGCAAACACCAACTCCAAAAAACACATAAAGTTTCTCAACCTTCTCCAAATGTACACAACAATGATATCACCTACAATCTCCTCATTGTCAATTCCCAAATACATACATAACACATGTGTTGCCTTAATACACATATTTTACCCTGCACTCTAATGTCACACCCTTCCCTAAATAAAAAATAAAATACAATTAAAAAATCAATATTTTGTGAATATCAAAAAGTATTCACCAAAATACTCCATTCAAACACTCTTCTTAATAATTATTCACAAGTCCCACCATGTCATAATAACCCATATACACTGTCAGTACCTAATCCTCCTAACTTGTATTCCCATATAAATATAACTTCTATATTATCTCAGTGGAAACACATACTACCCATCTACTATTTGTGAATGAATACTCAGCCATCACACTTCCTAAATACTTTCACAGTCCTAGATTATACAAGTCTGGGAACACACGTGTCCATCTGAATCTACAAACCCACAGTACTCCCACAGACCTAAAGTACATGCAGTCACTCTCTCACTATTAAAGGGCACAGAACTCACTATTAATGTACAAAACTGCTCATTCTTTCTGATATACTCAGTTAACAGCACACAACACTGTGGAGCTCTAAAATTCTCAGTAGCATAAACTTCCTATCTTCTAGATGCCTGACTCTAAACCCAGAGTTCCTCATGCCCAAATTAATACAAATACACAGCAAAATCCAAACAATTCCAATCAATAACCTTCCTTACAAAGTCTCACACATATTCCAGTCGCCTCCATGAAACACTTAAAATATATATGAAGTAGGACTGAAGATTCTGGATACCACAGGAATTTTCAGAAAGCAGGTTTATTGGATGTTGCCAATCAGTCCAGAGTGTGGCTCATGCCTGAAACATTCTAGGGACAGATAATTTCAAAATATTTTGACTTTTATGTCCCTTGGGGGAAAAGGGCTTGAAGATTCACTTGACAAGTGTTTTTTATTCCATTCTCTAGGCCAGACAGAGGTTTCACACGTATTTACCAAAAAAAAAAAAAAATCTGGCATTTACAAGAAAGAGGAAGCTCCCAACAACAGTAACCTTTGCATTCTTGCTGCTGATCTGACAAGAGAAGAAGCTTAACTATGGCAAGGTTCTTTTGGTTGAGAGTATCTGGTGTGCTTCAGATACACTCATCTTCAGACCACACATCAATCAGTATCACCCATAAAGCAATCATACAAACACTCCCTCAGTAACTGAATGGAGCAAACAAATTACTTATTAACATGACAACAATTTGTATTCTCAAATGAAAACATTTACAATCACCTCTATGTTGCAAACATGCACATACACAGAATGCCTCAGAATATGAAGTTCAACAACAAATCTCAGATGTACAGACACTGCTAACTCCTCCTACATACTCACAAAGGACACCCCTCCATTCCCAAAAATAACATGATCACCTCAAAGCCCTAAACAAGAAAATATACAGCAGTCCACTTGAGACATTATCAACAGAATCTATAGACATCTATGTGCCACATATACATAATTCTAAACACCCCAACATACCCCACGATTCCATTCTCTCCAAATCTCTGAACACCAAAGATTATGTCCCTAAATTCTGACCTGGACATCAACATACACATACATTCTAAAATCTGAAAATGCACAGATCCAACACATAATAGTAAGACAACATCCTAACTCCTCTCAAATGCATTCACAATAGTCATGTTCACAATAGTCCACAATGCCAACAACACCTACAGACGCACCACTAAAACCCTAAACACATGTTCTGATAGAAAGGTACTCAGCCAACAATGACCAAAGAAATCACTCAGAAAATATTTACACACGACAACCAAACAGTCTCACACAGGAGAATTTATGGTGTCTTGTTTGATATCCTTTCCATACCTATACACATGAAACACATAAAAGCACAAAGTCCTGGTGCTAGAGAAACAAGTTCTTGTGTTTTCTCTCTCTCTCTCTGTCTCTCTCTCTCTCTGTCTCTTTTTCTCTCTCTTTCTCACACACACACACACACACATAAACAAACACACACACACACACATACAGAACATTACATACATAATCTGAACACTGACACACCCAGTTCAAGGATATTATCTTGTGGGCCCTGAACACAGAGGTAGAGGGGTGAAGATGCAGATTTCAGGCACATACCTTGCTGTTGAAAATGTAAGAAAATATAAAAGTGCAAAGGAAATAGCACATTCCCTCCCATAAAACTGAAAGGTACTTGCCAGCCACTCAATAACTCCTCAATATAGAGAAAACTCTTCAAATAATAAGAGAGTACTCTCAGATAATGCTTCTGGAGATGAAGGTACTCTGGGATATTTAAGGGGTTTCAAAAAGAGAGAATCACCCCAAATAGATTCTTTTGAGTATCCACCATCAGCCCAGATGGATATCTTCTAGCTAGAAAGCCAGACCATTGTGCAATGTGTGTTCCAATGCCAGGGCTTGACTTGTTCACCTGGGCTCCCCCCTAAGACACATCAGCTCCAATTTATGAGTGGGGTCTGCAGTGTTCTCACACAAGAGGCCTTTGGCATCCTTACATGTCAAAATTATAATCTGAAGATATTACTGGCATTTTTGTTGGTCAAAAAATTAGTGAGTAAATTGTCAGCTTTTCTGTGTTACCTTCAGACAGAAGAGGTGAATCTGGTTAGAGGAAGGTCTGGGGCCTCTTATATTTTGGACAGCAGCTGTCCTAATCACTTTCCAAACCTGTGATAATATACCTGAGATCACCACATTCAAAGGTGCAGAGATTTATTTTGGCTTATGGCTTCAGAGATTAGAGTCCATGGTCACTTGGCCCTCTTACCTCTGGACCTATAGCAATGCAGAACATCTGGCCAAGAGTGTATGGCATAGGAAAACTGACCACCTCATGGCTGCTAGGAGGCAGAGAGAGACAGAGACAGAAGTGCATTAGGGTCCCAGTACCCCATCAGTGGCACATCCTCAATGAGGTAATTTTCATCAAATGGGCCCCAATTTCCACAGGCTTCCAACACCTCCCAATAATGACTTCAGCTGGGAACCAGATGTTTAAGAGGTGAGCCTTTGAGGAACACCAAATGTTAATGCCAGAACATCTATCCCTTTTCCCCAAAAGCTCATGTCTGTCTCACAGCAATAAATAATTAAAAATAAGTAAATAAACAAGCATTTGGACTCCAAGAGTCCACAAATATCAACAGTGCATTCTCAATAGTTTTTGCCCAAAGTCTCTTCTGAGACTCAAGGGAACATAGTGACGCTGAACCCTGAATTGAACGTTTTTTTTTTTCTGCCATTCTCTTCTTTTTAATTCATGAGTATAGCTTTCTTTTCTCCCCACACCCTCAACCCTATCTTAATGACTAACCATAGAGTCAGTTAAAAGCACGAAAGTCAGTTAAAAGGGCCCTTGAACTGGGCACTCCACCTTACTATGTCACAGGAAATGTCCAAATTAAAAGGTATTGGCAGAAGTGTACAGAAGACACTGACTAGGAGGGAAGCCAGACACACACACCTTCAGAATTGCAAGCATATAAAAAATCACATTATCTTAGATTCACAGGTCTGGGATGTGTCAGGGTCCACTGGACCCAGATATAACCCACAGAATCCCAACTACTTTAAATAACAGTTTTTTAAAAGAGAGAGAGAGAGAGAGAGAGAGAGAGAGAGAGAGAGAGAGAGAGAGAGAGAATTTTCTAATATTTATTTATTAGTGTTGGGCAGACACAACATCTTTATTTTTATGTGGTGCTGAGGATCAAACCTTGCACTGCACACATGCCAGGCGAGTGCGCTACCACTTGAGCCACATCCCCAGCTCCTTAGTGACATCTATTTTTAGTTGTCTATCGATATTTATTGATTTATATATGTTTCTAAGAATTGACCACTGTGCCTCACACATGCCAGGCACTCTGTCTACCACTGAGCCATGACTCCAGACCCCTCTAAAGGACAGTCTGTCAACACTAGTAAACTGTGCTTGTGTCCACCTGCCCAAGACTGCGAGAACAATTCCACATAACACACTGTATACACTTTCACTCAGCAGTACTAAGCAAGATGAAACCAGGAGCTAGCCATTCATCTCTGAAATGCTGAATCGTTGCCAATGAAGCCTTTTCCTCTCCCACCTCTCTGCCTCTTCACTTACTGACTTTCATGCGTGGAAGCAAAGCAGAAGAATCAAACCTTTTGTAGCCGCATTTGCTGCAATCCTCATTAATAATCAAAAAAATGTTAACTCATTTCAAAGATACATCTACGCAGGGGAAACACAACTAACCCAAAGGGAAGAAGAGGACAGTAGTAAGGAGGAAACTGAAAAAGCACAGCAGGCACACGTTAAGTCTAGTGCTCCATTAAGTCTAGTGCTCCAGGTGTAAAACTAGGGCACCTGATGGTGTAATATGGGTGCCC
>NW_027513891.1:0-64661 GCF_048772815.1 Callospermophilus lateralis
GGCAAAACTGAGAACGCCTTTATTTTGTCAAGTTTCAAAAAGCTACAACACACCATGTTGGATTTAGTGTTCCAAATTCATCTATTTATACAGGAGAGAACAGAGGGAATCCTAAAAATATAAACTGCTACTGTAAACGAACGCTTCAACCTAGAAGAACAAAATTTGGTGAGTCAAGTGGGATTTCTTTACAGATAATTACCACCAAGTATCATCAAGATTGCGTGAAAAAATATTTGCTGGTATTCGGAAACTCGTTATTTCTTAGAAACTTGGCAACCCCTCTCAATGAAAGTGCTTTTCCACAGTCTGTGCCTAGGGCTACTTGAAGAGGAAAGAAACCATAGAGACAAAACTGAGAACTCCTTTATTTTGTCAAGTTTCAACGAGCTACTACAAACCATGTTGGAATTAGAGTTCCAAATTCATCTATCTATATAGGAGAGAACAGAGTGAAACTTAAAATAAAAACTGCTACTGTAAACGAACGCTTCAACCTAAAAGAACAAAATTTGGTGAGCCACGTGGAATTTGTGTACTTGTCATTACCACAACGTATCATCAACATTGGGAGAAAAACTATTTGCTGGTATTTCGGAAACTCGTAATTTCTTTGAAGCTTGGCAACCCCTTTCAATGAAAGTGCTTTTCGACCGTCTCTGCTTAGGGCTACATGAAGCGGAAACAAATCATGGAGACCAAAACTGAGAACGCCTTTATTTGTCAAGTTTCAAAAAGCTACTACACACCATGTTGGATTTAGTGTTCCAAATTCATCTATCTATACAGGAGAGAAAAGAGGGAATCCTTAAAATATAAACTGCTACTGTAAACGAACGCTTCAACCTAGAAGCACAAAATTTGGTGAGTCAAGTGAGATTTGTTTACAGATAATTACCACCATGAATCACCAATATTGGGTGAAAAATATTTGCTGGTATTCGGAAACTCGTTATTTCTTAGAAGCTTGGCACCCCTTTCAATGAAAGTGCTTTTCCACAGATTCGGCTTAGGTCTACTTGAAGAGTAAACAAATCATAGAGACAAAACTGAGAACCTCTTTATTTTGTCAAGTTTCAAAGAGGTACTACAAATCATGTTGGATTTAGAGTTCCAAATTCATCTATCTATATAGGAGAGAACAGATGGTAAACTAAAAATATAAACTGCTACTGTAAACGAACGCTTCAACTTAGAAGAACAAAATTTGGTGAGCCAAGTGGGATTTGTGTTCTTGCCATTACCACCAAGTATCATAAATATTGGGTGAAAAAATATTTGCTGGTATTTCGGAAACTCGTTATTTCTTTAAAAATCGGCAACCCCTCTCAATGAAAGTGCTTTTCTACAGTCTCTGCCTAGGGCTACTTGAAGAGGAAACAAACCATAGAGAAAAAACTGAGAACTCCTTTATTTTGTCAAGTTTCAACGAGCTACTACAAACCATGTTGGAATTAGAGTTCCAAATTCATCTATCTATATAGGATAGAACAGAGTGAAAGCTAAATATAGAAACTGCTACTTTAGATGAATGCTTCAACCTAGAAGAACAAAATTTGGCGAGCCAAGTGGGATTTGTGTAGTGATCATTACCACCAAGTATCATCAAGATTGGGTGAAAAAGTATTTGCTGGTATTTCGGAAATTCATTATTTCTTAGAAGTTTGGCAACCCCTCTAAATGAAAATGCTTTTCCACAGTCTGTGGCTACGGCTACTTGAAGAGGAAACAAACCATCGATTCAAAACTGAGAACTCCTTTATTTTGTCAAGTTTCAAAGAGCTCCTACAAACCATGTTGGATTTAGAGTTCCAAATTCATCATTCTATATAGGAGAGAACAGAGTGAAACTTAAAATAAAAACTGCTACTGTAAAGGAACGCTTCAACCTAAAGAACAAAATTTGGTGAGCCACGTTGGATTTGTGTACTTGTCATTACCACCACGTATCATCAACATTGGGTGAAAAAATATTTGCTGGTATTTCGGAAACTTGTAATTTCTTGGAAGATTGGCAACCCCTTTCAATGAAAGTACTTTTCAACAGTCTCTGCTTAGGGCTACATGAAGCGGAAACAAATCATGGAGACAAAACTGAGAACGTCTTTATTTTGTCAAGTTTCAAAAAGCTACTACACACCATGTTGGATTTAGTGTTCCAAATTCATCTATCTATACAGGAGAGAAAAGAGGGAATCCTTAAAATATAAACTGCTACTGTAAACGAACGCTTCAACCTAGAAGAACAAAATTTGGTGAGTCAAGTGGGATTTCTTTACAGATAATTACCACAAAGTATCATCAAGATTGGGTGAAAAAATATTTGCTGGTATTCGGAAACTCGTTATTTCTTAGAAACTTGGCAACCCCTCTCAATGAAAGTGCTTTTCCACAGTCTGTGCCTAGGGCTACTTGAAGAGGAAAGAAACCATAGAGACAAAACTGAGAACTCCTTTATTTTGTCAAGTTTCAATGAGCTACTACAAACCATGTTGGAATTAGAGTTCCAAATTCATCTATCTATATAGGAGAGAACAGAGTGAAACTTAAAATAAAAACTACTACTGTAAACGAACGCTTCAACCTAAAAGAACAATATTTGGTGAGCCACGTGGAATTTGTGTACTTGTCATTACCACCACGTATCATCAACATTGGGAGAAAAACTATTTGCTGGTATTTCGGAAACTCGTAATTTGTTTGAAGCTTGGCAACCCCTTTCAATGAAAGTGCTTTTCGACCGTCTCTGCTTAGGGCTACATGAAGCGGAAACAAATCATGGAGACAAAACTGAGAACGCATTTATTTGTCGAGTTTCAAAAAGCTACTATACACCATGTTGGATTTAGTGTTCCAAATTCATCTATCTATACAGGAGAGGAAAGAGGGAATCCTTAAAATATAACCTGCTACTGTAAACGAACGCTACAACCTAGCAAAATTTGGTGAGTCAAGTGGGATTTGTTTACAGATAATTACCACCATGTATCACCAAGATTGGGCGAAAAAATATTTGCTGGTATTCGGAAACTCGTTATTACTTAGAATCTTGGCAACCGCTTTCAATGAAAGTGCTTTTCCACAGACACGGGTTAGGGCTCCTTGAAGAGGAAACAAATCATAGAAACAAAACTGAGAACCTTTTTTTTTTCAAAGAGGTACTCCAAACCATGTTGGATGTAGAGTTCCAAATTCATCTATCTATATAGGAGAGAACAGAGGGAAAACTAAAAATATAAACTGCTACTGTAAACGAATGTTTCAACCTAGAAAAAAAAATTTGGCGAGCCAAGTGGGATTTGTGTAGTGATCATTACCACCAAGTATCATCAAGATTGGGTGAAAAAGTATTTGCTGGTATTTCGGAAACTCGTTATTTCCTGAACTGTGGCAACACCTCTCATTGAAAGTGCTTTTCCACAGTCTCTGCTTAGGGCTACTTGAAGCGGAAACAAATCATAGAGACAAAACTGAGAACTCGTTTATTTTGTCAAGTTTCAAAGAGCTACTACAAACCATGTTGGATTTAGAGTTCCAAATTCATCTATCAATATAGGATAGAACAGAGTGAAACCTAAATATAAAAACCGCTACTGTAGATAAACGCTTCAACCTAGAAGAACAAAATTTGGCGAGCCAAGTGGGATTTATGTAGTGATCATTACCACCAAGTATCATCAAGATTTGGTGAAAAAGTATTTGCTGGTATTTCAAAAACTCATTATTTCTAAGAAGCTTGGCAACCCCTCTCAATGAAAGTGCTTTTCCACAGTCTGGGTATACGGCTACTTGAATAGGAAACAAACCATAATTTCAAAACTGAGAACTCCTTTATTTTGTCAAGTTTCAAAGAGCTCCTACAAACCATGTTGGATTTAGAGTTCCAAATTCATCTATCTATATAGGAGAGAACAGAGTGAAACTTAAAATAAAAACTGCTACTGTAAACGAACGCTTCAACCTAAAAGAACAAAATTTGGTGAGCCACGTGGGATTTGTGTACTTGTCATTACCACCATGTATCATCAACATTGGGAGAAAAACTATTTCCTGGTATTTCGGAAACTCGTAATTTCTTTGAAGCTTGGCAACCTTTTTCAATGAAAGTGCTTTTCCACAGTCTCTGCTTAGGGCTACATGAAGCGGAAAGAAACCATAGAGACAAAACTGAGAACTCCTTTATTTTGTCAAGTTTCAACGAGCTACTACAAACCATGTTGGAATTAGAGTTCCAAATTCATCTATCTATATAGGAGAGAACAGAGTGAAACCTAAAAATAAAAACTGCTACTGTAAACGAACGCTTCAACCTAGAAGAACAAAATTTGGTGAGCTAAGTGGGATTTGTGTACTTATCATTACCACCAAGTATCATCAAGAATTGGTGAAAAAATATTTGCTGTTATTTCAAACTCATTATTTCTTAGAATCTTGGGTACCCCTCTCAATGAAATAGCTTTTCCACAGACTCGGCTTAGGACTACTTGAAGAGGAAACAAATCATAGAAACAAAACAGAGACCTCTTTTTTTTTGTCAAGTTTCAAAGAGGTACTCAAAACCATGTTGGATTTAGAGTTCCAAATCCTTCAATCTATATAGGACAGAACAGAGGGAAAACTAAAAATATAATTTGCTACTGCAAACGAACGCTTCAACCTAGAAGAACAAAATTTGGTGAGCCAAGTGGGATTTGTGTACTTGTCATTACCACCAAGTATCATCAAGATTGGGTGAAAAAATATTTGCTGGTATTTCGGAAACTCGTTATTTCTTTGAACCTTGGCAACCCCTCTCAATGAAAGTGCTTTTCCACACTCTATGCCTAGGGCTACTTGAAGAGGAAAGAAACCATAGAGACAAAACTGAGCACTCCTTTATTTTGTCAAGTTTCAACGAGCTACTACAAACCATGTTGGAATTAGAGTTCCAAATTCATATATCTCTATAAGAGAGAAAACAGTGAAACCTAAATATAAAAACTGCTACTGTAAACGAACGCTTCAACCTAAAAGAACAAAATTTGGTGAGCCACGTGGGATTTGTGTACTTGTCATTACCACCACGTATCATCAACATTGGGAGAAAAACTATTTGCTGGTATTTTGGAAACTAGTAATTTCTTTGAAGCTTGGCAACCCCTTTCAATGAAAGTGCTTTTCGACAGTCTCTGCTTAGGGCTACATGAAGCAGAAACAAATCATGGAAACGAAACTGAGAACGGCTTTATTTTATCAAGTTTCAAAAAGCTACTACACACCATGTTGGTTTTAGAGTTCCAAATTCATCTATCTATATATGAGGGAAAAGAGGGAATCCTAAAAATATAAACTGCTACTGTAAACGAACGCTTCAACCTAGAAGAACAAAATTTGGTGAGTCAAGTGGGATTTGTTTACAGATAATTACCACCATGTATCACCAAGAATGGGTGAAAAAATATTTGCTGGTATTCGGAAACTCGTTATTTCTTAGAAGCTTGGCAACCCCTTTCAATGAAAGTGGTTTTCCACAGTCTCTGCTTAGGGCTACTTGAAGCGGAAACAAATCATAGAGACAAAACTGAGAACTCGTTTATTTTGTCAAGTTTCAAAGAGCCACTACAAACCATGTTGGATTTAGAGTTCCAAATTCATCTATCTATATAGGATAGAACAGAGTGAAACCTAAATATAAAAACTGCTACTGTAAACGAACGCTTCAACCTAGAAGAACAAAATTTGGTGAGTCAAGTGGGATTTCTTTACAGATAATTACCACCAAGTATCATCAAGATTGCGTGAAAAAATATTTGCTGGTATTCAGAAACTCGTTATTTCATAGAAACTTGGCAACCCCTCTCAATGAAAGTGCTTTTCCACAGTCTGTGCCTAGGGCTACTTGAAGAGGAAAGAAACCATAGAGACAAAACTGAGAACTCCTTTATTTTGTCAAGTTTCAACCAGCTACTACAAACCATGTTGGAATTAGAGTTCCAAATTCATCTATCTATATAGGAGAGAACAGAGTGAAACTTAAAATAAAAACTGCTACTGTAAACGAACGCTTCAACCTAAAAGAACAAAATTTGGTGAGCCACGTGGAATTTGTGTACTTGTCATTACCACCACGTATCATCAACATTGGGAGAAAAACTATTTGCTGGTATTTCGGAAACTCGTAATTTCTTTGAAGCTTGGCAACCCCTTTCAATGAAAGTGCTTTTCGACCGTCTCTGCTTAGGGCTACATGAAGCGGAAACAAATCATGGAGACAAAACTGAGAACGCCTTTATATGTCAAGTTTCAAAAAGCTACTACACACCATGTTGGATTTAGTGTTCCAAATTCATCTATCTATACAGGAGAGAAAAGAGGGAATCCTTAAAATATAAACTGCTACTGTAAACGAACGCTTTAACCTAGAAGAACAAATTAGGTGAGTCAAGTGGGATTTGTTTACAGATAATTACCACCATGTATCACCAAGATTGGGCGAAAAAATATTTGCTGGTATTCGGAAACTCGTTATTTCTTAGAATCTTGGCAACCCTTTTCAATGAAAGTGCTTTTCCACAGACTCGGCTTAGGGCTCCTTGAAGAGGAAACAAACCATAGAGACAAAACTGAGAACCTTTTTTTTTTTCAAAGAGGTACTCCAAACCATGTTGGATTTAGAGTTCCAAATTCATCTATCTATATAGGAGAGAACAGAGTGAAACCTAAAAATAAAAACTGCTACTGTAAACGAACGCTTCAACCTAGAAGAACAAAATTTGGTGAGCTAAGTGGGATTTGTGTACTTATCATTACCACCAAGTATCATCAAGAATTGGTGAAAAAATATTTGCTGTTATTTCAAACTCATTATTTCTTAGAATCTTGGGAACCCCTCTCAATGAAATAGCTTTTCCACAGACTCGGCTTAGGACTACTTGAAGAGGAAACAAATCATAGAAACAAAACAGAGACCTCTTTTTTTGTCAAGTTTCAAAGAGGTACTCAAAATCATGTTGGATTTAGAGTTCCAAATCCTTCTATCTATATAGGACAGAACAGAGGAAAAACTAAAAATATAATTTGCTACTGCAAACGAATGCTTCAACCTAGAAGAACAAAATTTGGTGAGCCAAGTGGGATTTGTGTACTTGTCATTACCACCAAGTATCATCAAGATTGGGTGAAAAAATATTTGCTGGTATTTCGGAAACTCGTTATTTCTTTGAACCTTGGCAACCCCTCTCAATGAAAGTGCTTTTCCACACTCTATGCCTAGGGCTACTTGAAGAGGAAAGAAACCATAGAGACAAAACTGAGCACTCCTTTATTTTGTCAAGTTTCAACGAGCTACTACAAACCATGTTGGAATTAGAGTTCCAAATTCATATATCTCTATAAGAGAGAAAACAGTGAAACCTAAATATAAAAACTGCTACTGTAAACGAACGCTTCAACCTGAAAGAACAAAATTTGGTGAGCCACGTGGGATTTGTGTACTTGTCATTACCACCACGTATCATCAACATTGGGAGAAAAACTATTTGCTGGTATTTTGGAAACTAGTAATTTCTTTGAAGCTTGGCAACCCCTTTCAATGAAAGTGCTTTTCGACAGTCTCTGCTTAGGGCTACATGAAGCAGAAACAAATCATGGAAACGAAACTGAGAACGGCTTTATTTTATCAAGTTTCAAAAAGCTACTACACACCATGTTGGTTTTAGAGTTCCAAATTCATCTATCTATACATGAGGGAAAAGAGGGAATCCTAAAAATATAAACTGCTACTGTAAACGAACGCTTCAACCTAGAAGAACAAAATTTGGTGAGTCAAGTGGGATTTGTTTACAGATAATTACCACCATGTATCACCAAGAATGGGTGAAAAAATATTTGCTGGTATTCGGAAACTCGTTATTTTCTTAGAAGCTTGGCAACCCCTTTCAATGAAAGTGGTTTTCCACAGTCTCTGCTTAGGGCTACTTGAAGCGGAAACAAATCATAGAGACAAAACTGAGAACACGTTTATTTTGTCAAGTTTCAAAGAGCCACTACAAACCATGTTGGATTTAGAGTTCCAAATTCATCTATCTATATAGGATAGAACAGAGTGAAACCTAAATATAAAAACTGCTACTGTAGATGAACGCTTCAACCTAGAAGAACAAAATTTGGCGAGCCAAGTGGGATTTGTGTAGTGATCATTACCACCAAGTATCATCAAGATTGGGTGAAAAAGCATTTGCTGGTATTTCGGAAATTCATTATTTCTTAGAAGCTTGGCAACCCCTCTAAATGAAAGTGCTTTTCCACAGTCTGTAGCTACGGCTTCTTGAAGAGGAAACAAACCATCGATTCAAAACTGAGAACTACTTTATTTTGTCAAGTTTCAAAGAGCTCCTACAAACCATGTTGGATTTAGAGTTCCAAATTCATCATTCTATATAGGAGAGAACAGAGTGAAACTTAAAATAAAAACTGCTACTGTAAACGAACGCTTCAACCTAGAAGAACAAAATTTGGTGAGCCACGTGGGATTTGTGTACTTGTCATTACCACCACGTATCATCAACATTGGGTGTAAAAATATTTGCTGGTATTTCGGAAACTTGTAATTTCTTGGAAGATTGGCAACCCCTTTCAATGAAAGTACTTTTCAACAGTCTCTGCTTAGGGCTACATGAAGCGGAAACAAATCATGGAGACAAAACTTACAACACCTTTATTTTGTCAAGTTTCAAAAAGCTACGACACACCATGTTGGATTTAGTGTTAAAAATTCATCTATCTATACAGGAGAGAACAGAGGGAATCCTAAAAATATAAACTGCTACTGTAAACGAACGCTTCAACCTAGAAGAACAAAATTTGGTGAGTCAAGTGGGATTTCTTTACAGATAATTACCACCAAGTATCATCAAGATTGCGTGAAAAAATATTTGCTGGTATTCGGAAACTCGTTATTTCATAGAAACGTGGCAACCCCTCTCAATGAAAGTGCTTTTCCACAGTCTGTGCCTAGGGCTACTTGAAGAGGAAAGAAACCATAGAGACAAAACTGAGAACTCCTTTATTTTGTCAAGTTTCAACCAGCTACTACAAACCATGTTGGAATTAGAGTTCCAAATTCATCTATCTATATAGGAGAGAACAGAGTGAAACTTAAAATAAAAACTGCTACTGTAAACGAACGCTTCAACCTAAAAGAACAAAATTTGGTGAGCCAAGTGGGAATTGTGTACTTGTCATTACCACCAATTATCATCACGATTCGGTGAAAAAATATTTGCTGGTATTTCGGAAACGCGTTATTTCTTTGAACCTTGGCAACCCCTCTCAATGAAAGTGCTTTTACACACCCTGTGCCTAGGGCTACTTGAAGAGGAAAGAA
This sequence comes from Callospermophilus lateralis, assembly GCF_048772815.1. NCBI lineage: Eukaryota > Metazoa > Chordata > Mammalia > Rodentia > Sciuridae > Callospermophilus > Callospermophilus lateralis. Next base: position 9,365 of record NW_027513891.1, read on the forward strand.
ACCATAGAGACAAAACTGAGCACTCCTTTATTTTGTCAAGTTTCAACGAGCTACTACAAACCATGTTGGAATTAGAGTTCCAAATTCATATATCTCTATAAGAGAGAAAACAGTGAAACCTAAAATAAAAACTGCTACTGTAAACGAACGCTTCAACCTAAAAGAACAAAATTTGGTGAGCCACGTGGGATTTGTGTACTTGTCATTACCACCACGTATCATCAACATTGGGTGAAAAAATATTTGCTGGTATTTCGGAAACTTGTAATTTCTTGGAAGATTGGCAACCCCTTTCAATGAAAGTACTTTTCAACAGTCTCTGCTTAGGGCTACATGAAGCGGAAACAAATCATGGAGGCAAAACTGAGAACGCCTTTATTTTGTCAAGTTTCAAAAAGCTACAACACACCATGTTGGATTTAGTGTTCCATATTCATCTATCTATACAGGAGAGAACAGAGGGAATCCTAAAAATATAAACTGCTACTGTAAACGAACGCTTCAACCTAGAAGAACAAAATTTGGTGAGTCAAGTGGGATTTCTTTACAGATAATTACCACCAAGTATCATCAAGATTGCGTGAAAAAATATTTGCTGGTATTCGGAAACTCGTTATTTATTAGAAACTTGGCAACCCCTCTCAATGAAAGTGCTTTTCCACAGTCTGTGCCTAGGGCTACTTGAAGAGGAAAGAAACCATAGAGACAAAACTGAGAACTCCTTTATTTTGTCAAGTTTCAACGAGCTACTACAAACCATGTTGGAATTAGAGTTCCAAATTCATCTATCTATATAGGGGAGAACAGAGTGAAACTTAAAATAAAAACTGCTACTGTAAACGAACGCTTCAACCTAAAAGAACAAAATTTGGTGAGCCACGTGGAATTTGTGTACTTGTCATTACCACCACGTATCATCAACATTGGGAGAAAAACTATTTGCTGGTATTTCGGAAACTCGTAATTTCTTTGAAGCTTGGCAACCCCTTTCAATGAAAGTGCTTTTCGACCGTCTCTGCTTAGGGCTACATGAAGCGGAAACAAATCATGGAGACCAAAACTGAGAACGCCTTTATTTGTCAAGTTTCAAAAAGCTACTACACACCATGTTGGATTTAGTGTTCCAAATTCATCTATCTATACAGGAGAGAAAAGAGGGAATCCTTAAAATATAAACTGCTACTGTAAACGAACGCTTCAACTTAGAAGCACAAAATTTGGTGAGTCAAGTGAGATTTGTTTACAGATAATTACCACCATGAATCACCAATATTGGGTGAAAAAATATTTGCTGGTATTCGGAAACTCGTTATTTCTTAGAAGCTTGGCACCCCTTTCAATGAAAGTGCTTTTCCACAGATTCGGCTTAGGTCTACTTGAAGAGTAAACAAATCATAGAGACAAAACTGAGAACCTCTTTATTTTGTCAAGTTTCAAAGAGGTACTACAAATCATGTTGGATTTAGAGTTCCAAATTCATCTATCTATATAGGAGAGAACAGATGGTAAACTAAAAATATAAACTGCTACTGTAAACGAACGCTTCAACTTAGAAGAACAAAATTTGGTGAGCCAAGTGGGATTTGTGTTCTTGCCATTACCACCAAGTATCATAAATATTGGGTGAAAAAATATTTGCTGGTATTTCGGAAACTCGTTATTTCTTTAAAAATCGGCAACCCCTCTCAATGAAAGTGCTTTTCTACAGTCTCTGCCTAGGGCTACTTGAAGAGGAAACAAACCATAGAGAAAAAACTGAGAACTCCTTTATTTTGTCAAGTTTCAACGAGCTACTACAAACCATGTTGGAATTAGAGTTCCAAATTCATCTATCTATATAGGATAGAACAGAGTGAAAGCTAAATATAGAAACTGCTACTTTAGATGAATGCTTCAACCTAGAAGAACAAAATTTGGCGAGCCAAGTGGGATTTGTGTAGTGATCATTACCACCAAGTATCATCAAGATTGGGTGAAAAAGTATTTGCTGGTATTTCGGAAATTCATTATTTCTTAGAAGTTTGGCAACCCCTCTAAATGAAAATGCTTTTCCACAGTCTGTGGCTACGGCTACTTGAAGAGGAAACAAACCATCGATTCAAAACTGAGAACTCCTTTATTTTGTCAAGTTTCAAAGAGCTCCTACAAACCATGTTGGATTTAGAGTTCCAAATTCATCATTCTATATAGGAGAGAACAGAGTGAAACTTAAAATAAAAACTGCTACTGTAAAGGAACGCTTCAACCTAAAAGAACAAAATTTGGTGAGCCACGTTGGATTTGTGTACTTGTCATTACCACCACGTATCATCAACATTGGGTGAAAAAATATTTGCTGGTATTTCGGAAACTTGTAATTTCTTGGAAGATTGGCAACCCCTTTCAATGAAAGTACTTTTCAACAGTCTCTGCTTAGGGCTACATGAAGCGGAAACAAATCATGGAGACAAAACTGAGAACGTCTTTATTTTGTCAAGTTTCAAAAAGCTACTACACACCATGTTGGATTTAGTGTTCCAAATTCATCTATCTATACAGGAGAGAAAAGAGGGAATCCTTAAAATATAAACTGCTACTGTAAACGAACGCTTCAACATAGAAGAACAAAATTTGGTGAGTCAAGTGGGATTTCTTTACAGATAATTACCACAAAGTATCATCAAGATTGGGTGAAAAAATATTTGCTGGTATTCGGAAACTCGTTATTTCTTAGAAACTTGGCAACCCCTCTCAATGAAAGTGCTTTTCCACAGTCTGTGCCTAGGGCTACTTGAAGAGGAAAGAAACCATAGAGACAAAACTGAGAACTCCTTTATTTTGTCAAGTTTCAATGAGCTACTACAAACCATGTTGGAATTAGAGTTCCAAATTCATCTATCTATATAGGAGAGAACAGAGTGAAACTTAAAATAAAAACTGCTACTGTAAACGAACACTTCAACCTAAAAGAACAAAATTTGGTGAGCCACGTGGGATTTGTGTACTTGTCATTACCACCACGTATCATCAACATTGGGAGAAAAACTATTTGCTGGTATTTCGGAAACTCGTAATTTCTTTGAAGCTTGGCAACCCCTTTCAATGAAAGTGCTTTTCGACCGTCTCTGCTTAGGGCTACATGAAGCGGAAACAAATCATGGAGACAAAACTGAGAACGCCTTTATTTGTCAAGTTTCAAAAAGCTACTATACACCATGTTGGATTTAGTGTTCCAAATTCATCTATCTATACAGGAGAGAAAAGAGGGAATCCTTAAAATATAACCTGCTACTGTAAACGAACGCTTCAACCTAGCAAAATTTGGTGAGTCAAGTGGGATTTGTTTACAGATAATTACCACCATGTATCACCAAGATTGGGCGAAAAAATATTTGCTGGTATTCGGAAACTCGTTATTACTTAGAATCTTGGCAACCGCTTTCAATGAAAGTGCTTTTCCACAGACACGGGTTAGGGCTCCTTGAAGAGGAAACAAATCATAGAGACAAAACTGAGAACCTTTTTTTTTTTAAAAGAGGTACTCCAAACCATGTTGGATTTAGAGTTCCAAATTCATCTATCTATATAGGAGAGAACAGAGGGAAAACTAAAAATATAAACTGCTACTGTAAACGAACGTTTCAACCTAGATGAACAAAATTAGGCTGGCCAAGTGGGATTTGTGTAGTGATCATTACCACCAAGTATCATCAAGATTGGGTGAAAAAGTATTTGCTGGTATTTCGGAAACTCGTTATTTCTTTGAACCGTGGCAACACCTCTCATTGAAAGTGCTTTTCCACAGTCTCTGCTTAGGGCTACTTGAAGCAGAAACAAATCATAGAGACAAAACTGAGAACTCGTTTATTTTGTCAAGTTTCAAAGAGCTACTACAAACCATGTTGGATTTAGAGTTCCAAATTCATCTATCAATATAGGATAGAACAGAGTGAAACCTAAATATAAAAACCGCTACTGTAGATAAACGCTTCAACCTAGAAGAACAAAATTTGGCGAGCCAAGTGGGATTTGTGTAGTGATCATTACCACCAAGTATCATCAAGATTTGGTGAAAAAGTATTCGCTGGTATTTCGAAAACTCATTATTTCTAAGAAGCTTGGCAACCCCTCTCAATGAAAGTGCTTTTCCACAGTCTGGGGATACGGCTACTTAAATAGGAAACAAACCATATTGCAAAACTGAGAACTCCTTTATTTTTGTCATGTTTCAAAGAGCTCCTACAAACCATGTTGGATTTAGAGTTCCAAATTCATCTATCTATATAGGAGAGAACAGAGTGAAACCTAAAAATAAAAACTGCTACTGTAAACGAACGCTTCAACCTAGAAGAACAAAATTTGGTGAGCCACGTGGGATTTGTGTACTTGTCATTACCACCACGTATCATCAACATTGGGTGAAAAAATATTTGCTGGTATTTCGGAAACTTGTAATTTCTTGGAAGATTGGCAACCCCTTTCAATGAAAGTACTTTTCAACAGTCTCTGCTTAGGGCTACATGAAGCGGAAACAAATCATGGAGGCAAAACTGAGAACGCCTTTATTTTGTCAAGTTTCAAAAAGCTACAACACACCATGTTGGATTTAGTGTTCCAAATTCATCTATCTATACAGGAGAGAACAGAGGGAATCCTAAAAATATAAACTGCTACTGTAAACGAACGCTTCAACCTAGAAGAACAAAATTTGGTGAGTCAAGTGGGATTTCTTTACAGATAATTACCACCAAGTATCATCAAGATTGCGTGAAAAAATATTTGCTGGTATTCGGAAACTCGTTATTTCTTAGAAACTTGGCAACCCCTCTCAATGAAAGTGCTTTTCCACAGTCTGTGCCTAGGGCTACTTGAAGAGGAAAGAAACCATAGAGACAAAACTGAGAACTCCTTTATTTTGTCAAGTTTCAACGAGCTACTACAAACCATGTTGGAATTAGAGTTCCAAATTCATCTATCTATATAGGAGAGAACAGAGTGAAACTTAAAATAAAAACTGCTACTGTAAACGAACGCTTCAACCTAAAAGAACAAAATTTGGTGAGCCACGTGGAATTTGTGTACTTGTCATTACCACAACGTATCATCAACATTGGGAGAAAAACTATTTGCTGGTATTTCGGAAACTCGTAATTTCTTTGAAGCTTGGCAACCCCTTTCAATGAAAGTGCTTTTCGACCGTCTCTGCTTAGGGCTACATGAAGCGGAAACAAATCATGGAGACCAAAACTGAGAACGCCTTTATTTGTCAAGTTTCAAAAAGCTACTACACACCATGTTGGATTTAGTGTTCCAAATTCATCTATCTATACAGGAGAGAAAAGAGGGAATCCTTAAAATATAAACTGCTACTGTAAACGAACGCTTCAACCTAGAAGCACAAAATTTGGTGAGTCAAGTGAGATTTGTTTACAGATAATTACCACCATGAATCACCAATATTGGGTGAAAAAATATTTGCTGGTATTCGGAAACTCGTTATTTCTTAGAAGCTTGGCACCCCTTTCAATGAAAGTGCTTTTCCACAGATTCGGCTTAGGTCTACTTGAAGAGTAAACAAATCATAGAGACAAAACTGAGAACCTCTTTATTTTGTCAAGTTTCAAAGAGGTACTACAAATCATGTTGGATTTAGAGTTCCAAATTCATCTATCTATATAGGAGAGAACAGATGGTAAACTAAAAATATAAACTGCTACTGTAAACGAACGCTTCAACTTAGAAGAACAAAATTTGGTGAGCCAAGTGGGATTTGTGTTCTTGCCATTACCACCAAGTATCATAAATATTGGGTGAAAAAATATTTGCTGGTATTTCGGAAACTCGTTATTTCTTTAAAAATCGGCAACCCCTCTCAATGAAAGTGCTTTTCTACAGTCTCTGCCTAGGGCTACTTGAAGAGGAAACAAACCATAGAGAAAAAACTGAGAACTCCTTTATTTTGTCAAGTTTCAACGAGCTACTACAAACCATGTTGGAATTAGAGTTCCAAATTCATCTATCTATATAGGATAGAACAGAGTGAAAGCTAAATATAGAAACTGCTACTTTAGATGAATGCTTCAACCTAGAAGAACAAAATTTGGCGAGCCAAGTGGGATTTGTGTAGTGATCATTACCACCAAGTATCATCAAGATTGGGTGAAAAAGTATTTGGTGGTATTTCGGAAATTCATTATTTCTTAGAAGTTTGGCAACCCCTCTAAATGAAAATGCTTTTCCACAGTCTGTGGCTACGGCTACTTGAAGAGGAAACAAACCATCGATTCAAAACTGAGAACTCCTTTATTTTGTCAAGTTTCAAAGAGCTCCTACAAACCATGTTGGATTTAGAGTTCCAAATTCATCATTCTATATAGGAGAGAACAGAGTGAAACTTAAAATAAAAACTGCTACTGTAAAGGAACGCTTCAACCTAAAAGAACAAAATTTGGTGAGCCACGTTGGATTTGTGTACTTGTCATTACCACCACGTATCATCAACATTGGGTGAAAAAATATTTGCTGGTATTTCGGAAACTTGTAATTTCTTGGAAGATTGGCAACCCCTTTCAATGAAAGTACTTTTCAACAGTCTCTGCTTAGGGCTACATGAAGCGGAAACAAATCATGGAGACAAAACTGAGAACGTCTTTATTTTGTCAAGTTTCAAAAAGCTACTACACACCATGTTGGATTTAGTGTTCCAAATTCATCTATCTATACAGGAGAGAAAAGAGGGAATCCTTAAAATATAAACTGCTACTGTAAACGAACGCTTCAACCTAGAAGAACAAAATTTGGTGAGTCAAGTGGGATTTCTTTACAGATAATTACCACAAAGTATCATCAAGATTGGGTGAAAAAATATTTGCTGGTATTCGGAAACTCGTTATTTCTTAGAAACTTGGCAACCCCTCTCAATGAAAGTGCTTTTCCACAGTCTGTGCCTAGGGCTACTTGAAGAGGAAAGAAACCATAGAGACAAAACTGAGAACTCCTTTATTTTGTCAAGTTTCAATGAGCTACTACAAACCATGTTGGAATTAGAGTTCCAAATTCATCTATCTATATAGGAGAGAACAGAGTGAAACTTAAAATAAAAACTACTACTGTAAACGAACGCTTCAACCTAAAAGAACAATATTTGGTGAGCCACGTGGAATTTGTGTACTTGTCATTACCACCACGTATCATCAACATTGGGAGAAAAACTATTTGCTGGTATTTCGGAAACTCGTAATTTGTTTGAAGCTTGGCAACCCCTTTCAATGAAAGTGCTTTTCGACCGTCTCTGCTTAGGGCTACATGAAGCGGAAACAAATCATGGAGACAAAACTGAGAACGCATTTATTTGTCGAGTTTCAAAAAGCTACTATACACCATGTTGGATTTAGTGTTCCAAATTCATCTATCTATACAGGAGAGGAAAGAGGGAATCCTTAAAATATAACCTGCTACTGTAAACGAACGCTTCAACCTAGCAAAATTTGGTGAGTCAAGTGGGATTTGTTTACAGATAATTACCACCATGTATCACCAAGATTGGGCGAAAAAATATTTGCTGGTATTCGGAAACTCGTTATTACTTAGAATCTTGGCAACCGCTTTCAATGAAAGTGCTTTTCCACAGACACGGGTTAGGGCTCCTTGAAGAGGAAACAAATCATAGAAACAAAACTGAGAACCTTTTTTTTTTTCAAAGAGGTACTCCAAACCATGTTGGATGTAGAGTTCCAAATTCATCTATCTATATAGGAGAGAACAGAGGGAAAACTAAAAATATAAACTGCTACTGTAAACGAATGTTTCAACCTAGAAAAAAAAATTTGGCGAGCCAAGTGGGATTTGTGTAGTGATCATTACCACCAAGTATCATCAAGATTGGGTGAAAAAGTATTTGCTGGTATTTCGGAAACTCGTTATTTCCTGAACTGTGGCAACACCTCTCATTGAAAGTGCTTTTCCACAGTCTCTGCTTAGGGCTACTTGAAGCGGAAACAAATCATAGAGACAAAACTGAGAACTCGTTTATTTTGTCAAGTTTCAAAGAGCTACTACAAACCATGTTGGATTTAGAGTTCCAAATTCATCTATCAATATAGGATAGAACAGAGTGAAACCTAAATATAAAAACCGCTACTGTAGATAAACGCTTCAACCTAGAAGAACAAAATTTGGCGAGCCAAGTGGGATTTGTGTAGTGATCATTACCACCAAGTATCATCAAGATTTGGTGAAAAAGTATTTGCTGGTATTTCAAAAACTCATTATTTCTAAGAAGCTTGGCAACCCCTCTCAATGAAAGTGCTTTTCCACAGTCTGGGTATACGGCTACTTGAATAGGAAACAAACCATAGTTTCAAAACTGAGAACTCCTTTATTTTGTCAAGTTTCAAAGAGCTCCTACAAACCATGTTGGATTTAGAGTTCCAAATTCATCTATCTATATAGGAGAGAACAGAGTGAAACTTAAAATAAAAACTGCTACTGTAAACGAACGCTTCAACCTAAAAGAACAAAATTTGGTGAGCCACGTGGGATTTGTGTACTTGTCATTACCACCATGTATCATCAACATTGGGAGAAAAACTATTTGCTGGTATTTCGGAAACTCGTAATTTCTTTGAAGCTTGGCAACCTTTTTCAATGAAAGTGCTTTTCCACAGTCTTTGCTTAGGGCTACATGAAGCGGAAAGAAACCATAGAGACAAAACTGAGAACTCCTTTATTTTGTCAAGTTTCAACGAGCTACTACAAACCATGTTGGAATTAGAGTTCCAAATTCATCTATCTATATAGGAGAGAACAGAGTGAAACCTAAAAATAAAAACTGCTACTGTAAACGAACGCTTCAACCTAGAAGAACAAAATTTGGTGAGCTAAGTGGGATTTGTGTACTTATCATTACCACCAAGTATCATCAAGAATTGGTGAAAAAATATTTGCTGTTATTTCAAACTCATTATTTCTTAGAATCTTGGAACCCCTCTCAATGAAATAGCTTTTCCACAGACTCGGCTTAGGACTACTTGAAGAGGAAACAAATCATAGAAACAAAACAGAGACCTCTTTTTTTTGTCAAGTTTCAAAGAGGTACTCAAAACCATGTTGGATTTAGAGTTCCAAATCCTTCTATCTATATAGGACAGAACAGAGGGAAAACTAAAAATATAATTTGCTACTGCAAACGAATGCTTCAACCTAGAAGAACAAAATTTGGTGAGCCAAGTGGGATTTGTGTACTTGTCATTACCACCACGTATCATCAACATTGGGAGAAAAACTATTTGCTGGTATTTTGGAAACTAGTAATTTCTTTGAAGCTTGGCAACCCCTTTCAATGAAATTGCTTTTTGACAGTCTCTGCTTAGGGCTACATGAAGCAGAAACAAATCATGGAAACGAAACTGAGAACGGCTTTATTTTATCAAGTTTCAAAAAGCTACTACACACCATGTTGGTTTTAGAGTTCCAAATTCATCTATCTATACATGAGGGAAAAGAGGGAATCCTAAAAATATAAACTGCTACTGTAAACGAACGCTTCAACCTAGAAGAACAAAATTTGGTGAGTCAAGTGGATTTGTTTACAGATAATTACCACCATGTATCACCAAGAATGGGTGAAAAAATATTTGCTGGTATTCGGAAACTCGTTATTTCTTAGAAGCTTGGCAACCCCTTTCAATGAAAGTGGTTTTCCACAGTCTCTGCTTAGGGCTACTTGAAGCGGAAACAAATCATAGAGACAAAACTGAGAACTCGTTTATTTTGTCAAGTTTCAAAGAGCCACTACAAACCATGTTGGATTTAGAGTTCCAAATTCATCTATCTATATAGGATAGAACAGAGTGAAACCTAAATATAAAAACTGCTACTGTAGATGAACGCTTCAACCTAGAAGAACAAAATTTGGCGAGCCAAGTGGGATTTGTGTAGTGATCATTACCACCAAGTATCATCAAGATTGGGTGAAAAAGCATTTGCTGGTATTTCGGAAATTCATTATTTCTTAGAAGCTTGGCAACCCCTCTAAATGAAAGTGCTTTTCCACAGTCTGTAGCTACGGCTTCTTGAAGAGGAAACAAACCATCGATTCAAAACTGAGAACTACTTTATTTTGTCAAGTTTCAAAGAGCTCCTACAAACCATGTTGGATTTAGAGTTCCAAATTCATCATTCTATATAGGAGAGAACAGAGTGAAACTTAAAATAAAAACTGCTACTGTAAACGAACGCTTCAACCTAGAAGAACAAAATTTGGTGAGCCACGTGGGATTTGTGTACTTGTCATTACCACCACGTATCATCAACATTGGGTGTAAAAATATTTGCTGGTATTTCGGAAACTTGTAATTTCTTGGAAGATTGGCAACCCCTTTCAATGAAAGTACTTTTCAACAGTCTCTGCTTAGGGCTACATGAAGCGGAAACAAATCATGGAGACAAAACTTAGAACACCTTTATTTTGTCAAGTTTCAAAAGCTACTACACACCATGTTGGATTTAGTGTTAAAAATTCATCTATCTATTCAGGAGAGAACAGAGGGAATCCTAAAAATATAAACTGCTACTGTAAACGAACGCTTCAACCTAGAAGAACAAAATTTGGTGAGTCAAGTGGGATTTCTTTACAGATAATTACCACCAAGTATCATCCAAGATTGCGTGAAAAAATATTTGCTGGTATTCGGAAACTCGTTATTTCATAGAAACGTGGCAACCCCTCTCAATGAAAGTGCTTTTCCACAGTCTGTGCCTAGGGCTACTTGAAGAGGAAAGAAACCATAGAGACAAAACTGAGAACTCCTTTATTTTGTCAAGTTTCAACCAGCTACTACAAACCATGTTGGAATTAGAGTTCCAAATTCTCTATCTATATAGGAGAGAACAGAGTGAAACTTAAAATAAAAACTGCTACTGTAAACGAACGCTTCAACCTAAAAGAACAAAATTTGGTGAGCCACGTGGAATTTGTGTACTTGTCATTACCACCACGTATCATCAACATTGGAGAAAAACAATTTGCTGGTATTTCGGAAACTCGTAATTTCTTTGAAGCTTGGCAACCCCTTTCAATGAAAGTGCTTTTCGACCGTCTCTGCTTAGGGCTACATGAAGCGGAAACAAATCATGGAGACAAAACTGAGAACGCCTTTATATGTCAAGTTTCAAAAAGCTACTACACACCATGTTGGATTTAGTGTTCCAAATTCATCTATCTATACAGGAGAGAAAAGAGGGAATCCTTAAAATATAAACTGCTACTGTAAACGAACGCTTCAACCTAGAAGAACAAATTTGGTGAGTCAAGTGTTATTTGTTTACAGATAATTACCACCATGTATCACCAAGATTGGGCGAAAAAATATTTGCTGGTATTCGGAAACTCGTTATTTCTTAGAATCTTGGCAACCCTTTTCAATGAAAGTGCTTTTCCACAGACTCGGCTTAGGGCTCCTTGAAGAGGAAACAAACCATAGAGACAAAACTGAGAACCTTTTTTTTTTTCAAAGAGGTACTCCAAACCATGTTGGATTTAGAGTTCCAAATTCATCTATCTATATAGGAGAGAACAGAGTGAAACCTAAAATAAAAACTGCTACTGTAAACGAACGCTTCAACCTAGAAGAACAAAATTTGGTGAGCTAAGTGGGATTTGTGTACTTATCATTACCACCAAGTATCATCAAGAATTGGTGAAAAAATATTTGCTGTTATTTCAAACTCATTATTTCTTAGAATCTTGGGAACCCCTCTCAATGAAATATAGCTTTTCCACAGACTCGGCTTAGGACTACTTGAAGAGGAAACAAATCATAGAAACAAAACAGAGACCTCTTTTTTTTGTCAAGTTTCAAAGAGGTACTCAAAACCATGTTGGATTTAGAGTTCCAAATCCTTCTATCTATATAGGACAGAACAGAGGAAAAACTAAAAATATAATTTGCTACTGCAAACGAATGCTTCAACCTAGAAGAACAAAATTTGGTGAGCCAAGTGGGATTTGTGTACTTGTCATTACCACCAAGTATCATCAAGATTGGGTGAAAAAATATTTGCTGGTATTTCGGAAACTCGTTATTTCTTTGAACCTTGGCAACCCCTCTCAATGAAAGTGCTTTTCCACACTCTATGCCTAGGGCTACTTGAAGAGGAAAGAAACCATAGAGACAAAACTGAGCACTCCTTTATTTTGTCAAGTTTCAACGAGCTACTACAAACCATGTTGGAATTAGAGTTCCAAATTCATATATCTCTATAAGAGAGAAAACAGTGAAACCTAAATATAAAAACTGCTACTGTAAACGAACGCTTCAACCTAAAAGAACAAAATTTGGTGAGCCACGTGGGATTTGTGTACTTGTCATTACCACCACGTATCATCAACATTGGGAGAAAAACTATTTGCTGGTATTTTGGAAACTAGTAATTTCTTTGAAGCTTGGCAACCCCTTTCAATGAAAGTGCTTTTCGACAGTCTCTGCTTAGGGCTACATGAAGCAGAAACAAATCATGGAAACGAAAACTGAGAACGGCTTTATTTTATCAAGTTTCAAAAAGCTACTACACACCATGTTGGTTTTAGAGTTCCAAATTCATCTATCTATACATGAGGGAAAAGAGGGAATCCTAAAAATATAAACTGCTACTGTAAACGAACGCTTCAACCTAGAAGAACAAAATTTGGTGAGTCAAGTGGGATTTGTTTACAGATAATTACCACCATGTATCACCAAGAATGGGTGAAAAAATATTTGCTGGTATTCGGAAACTCGTTATTTCTTAGAAGCTTGGCAACCCCTTTCAATGAAAGTGGTTTTCCACAGTCTCTGCTTAGGGCTACTTGAAGCGGAAACAAATCATAGAGACAAAACTGAGAACTCGTTTATTTTGTCAAGTTTCAAAGAGCCACTACAAACCATGTTGGATTTAGAGTTCCAAATTCATCTATCTATATAGGATAGAACAGAGTGAAACCTAAATATAAAAACTGCTACTGTAGATGAACGCTTCATCCTAGAAGAACAAAATTTGGCGAGCCAAGTTGGATTTGTGTAGTGATCATTACCACCAAGTATCATCAAGATTGGGTGAAAAAGCATTTGCTGGTATTTCGGAAATTCATTATTTCTTAGAAGCTTGGCAACCCCTCTAAATGAAAGTGCTTTTCCACAGTCTGTAGCTACGGCTTCTTGAAGAGGAAACAAACCATCAATTCAAAACTGAGAACTACTTTATTTTGTCAAGTTTCAAAGAGCTCCTACAAACCATGTTGGATTTAGAGTTCCAAATTCATCATTCTATATAGGAGAGAACAGAGTGAAACTTAAAATAAAAACTGCTACTGTAAACGAACGCTTCAACCTAGAAGAACAAAATTTGGTGAGCCACGTGGGATTTGTGTACTTGTCATTACCACCACGTATCATCAACATTGGGTGTAAAAATATTTGCTGGTATTTCGGAAACTTGTAATTTCTTGGAAGATTGGCAACCCCTTTCAATGAAAGTACTTTTCAACAGTCTCTGCTTAGGGCTACATGAAGCGGAAACAAATCATGGAGACAAAACTTAGAACACCTTTATTTTGTCAAGTTTCAAAAAGCTACTACACACCATGTTGGATTTAGTGTTAAAAATTCATCTATCTATACAGGAGAGAACAGAGGGAATCCTAAAAATATAAACTGCTACTGTAAACGAACGCTTCAACCTAGAAGAACAAAATTTGGTGAGTCAAGTGGGATTTCTTTACAGATAATTACCACCAAGTATCATCAAGATTGCGTGAAAAAATATTTGCTGGTATTCGGAAACTCGTTATTTCATAGAAACGTGGCAACCCCTCTCAATGAAAGTGCTTTTCCACAGTCTGTGCCTAGGGCTACTTGAAGAGGAAAGAAACCATAGAGACAAAACTGAGAACTCCTTTATTTTGTCAAGTTTCAACCAGCTACTACAAACCATGTTGGAATTAGAGTTCCAAATTCATCTATCTATATAGGAGAGAACAGAGTGAAAACTTAAAATAAAAACTGCTACTGTAAACGAACGCTTCAACCTAAAAGAACAAAATTTGGTGAGCCACGTGGAATTTGTGTACTTGTCATTACCACCACGTATCATCAACATTGGGAGAAAAACTATTTGCTGGTATTTCGGAAACTCGTAATTTCTTTGAAGCTTGGCAACCCCTTCAATGAAAGTGCTTTTCGACCGTCTCTGCTTAGGGCTACATGAAGCGGAAACAAATCATGGAGACAAAACTGAGAACGCCTTTATATGTCAAGTTTCAAAAATCTACTACACACCATGTTGGATTTAGTGTTCCAAATTCATCTATCTATACAGGAGAGAAAAGAGGGAATCCTTAAAATATAAACTGCTACTGTAAACGAACGCTTCAACCTAGAAGAACAAATTTGGTGAGTCAAGTGGGATTTGTTTACAGATAATTACCACCATGTATCACCAAGATTGGGCGAAAAATATTTGCTGGTATTCGGAAACTCGTTATTTCTTAGAATCTTGGCAACCCTTTTCAATGAAAGTGCTTTTCCACAGACTCGGTAGGGCTCCTTGAAGAGGAAACAAACCATAGAGACAAAACTGAGAACCTTTTTTTTTTCAAAGAGGTACTCCAAACCATGTTGGATTTAGAGTTCCAAATTCATCTATCTATATAGGAGAGAAACAGAGTGAAACCTAAAAATAAAAACTGCTACTGTAAACGAACGCTTCAACCTAGAAGAAACAAAATTTGTGAGCTAAGTGGGATTTGTGTACTTATCATTACCACCAAGTATCATCAAGAATTGGTGAAAAAATATTTGCTGTTATTTCAAACTCATTATTTCTTAGAATCTTGGGAACCCCTCTCAATGAAATAGCTTTTCCACAGACTCGGCTTAGGACTACTTGAAGAGGAAACAAATCATAGAAACAAAACAGAGACCTCTTTTTTTTGTCAAGTTTCAAAGAGGTACTCAAAACCATGTTGGATTTAGAGTTCCAAATCCTTCTATCTATATAGGACAGAACAGAGGGAAAACTAAAAATATAATTTGCTACTGCAAACGAATGCTTCAACCTAGAAGAACAAAATTTGGTGAGCCAAGTGGGATTTGTGTACTTGTCATTACCACCAAGTATCATCAAGATTGGGTGAAAAAATATTTGCTGGTATTTCGGAAACTCGTTATTTCTTTGAACCTTGGCAACCCTCTCAATGAAAGTGCTTTTCCCAACTCTATGCCTAGGGCTACTTGAAGAGGAAAGAAACCATAGAGACAAAACTGAGCACTCCTTTATTTTGTCAAGTTTCAACGAGCTACTACAAAATATGTTGGTATTAGAGTTCCAAATTCATATATCTCTATAAGAGAGAAAACAGTGAAACCTAAATATAAAAACTGCTACTGTAAACGAACGCTTCAACCTAAAAGAACAAAATTTGGTGAGCCACGTGGGATTTGTGTACTTGTCATTACCACCACGTATCATCAACATTGGGAGAAAAACTATTTGCTGGTATTTTGGAAACTAGTAATTTCTTTGAAGCTTGGCAACCCCTTTCAATGAAAGTGCTTTTTGACAGTCTCTGCTTAGGGCTACATGAAGCAGAAACAAATCATGGAAACGAAACTGAGAACGGCTTTATTTTATCAAGTTTCAAAAAGCTACTACACACCATGTTGGTTTTAGAGTTCCAAATTCATCTATCTATACATGAGGGAAAAGAGGGAATCCTAAAAATATAAACTGCTACTGTAAACGAACGCTTCAACCTAGAAGAACAAAATTTGGTGAGTCAAGTGGGATTTGTTTACAGATAATTACCACCATGTATCACCAAGAATGGGTGAAAAAATATTTGCTGGTATTCGGAAACTCGTTATTTCTTAGAAGCTTGGCAACCCCTTTCAATGAAAGTGGTTTCCACAGTCTCTGCTTAGGGCTACTTGAAGCGGAAACAAATCATAGAGACAAAACTGAGAACTCGTTTATTTTGTCAAGTTTCAAAGAGCCACTACAAACCATGTTGGATTTAGAGTTCCAAATTCATCTATCTATATAGGAGAGAACAGAGTGAAACCTAAATATAAAAACTGCTACTGTAGATGAACGCTTCAACCTAGAAGAACAAAATTTGGCGAGCCAAGTGGGATTTGTGTAGTGATCATTACCACCAAGTATCATCAAGATTGGGTGAAAAAGCATTTGCTGGTATTTCCGAAATTCATTATTTCTTAGAAGCTTGGCAACCCCTCTAAATGAAAGTGCTTTTCCACACACTGTAGCTACGGCTACTTGGAAGAGGAAACAAACCATCGATTCAAAACTGAGAACTCCTTTATTTTGTCAAGTTTCAAAGAGCTCCTACAAACCATGTTGGATTTAGAGTTCCAAATTCATCATTCTATATAGGAGAGAACAGAGTGAAACTTAAAATAAAAACCGCTACTGTAAACGAACGCTTCAACCTAGAAGAACAAAATTTGGTGAGCCACGTGGGATTTGTGTACTTGTCATTACCACAACGTATCATCAACATTGGGTGAAAAAATATTTGCTGGTATTTCGGAAACTTGTAATTTCTTGGAAGATTGGCAACCCCTTTCAATGAAAGTACTTTTCAACAGTCTCTGCTTAGGGCTACATGAAGCGGAAACAAATCATGGAGACAAAACTTAGAACACCTTTATTTTGTCAAGTTTCAAAAAGCTACTACACACCATGTTGCATTTAGTGTTAAAAATTCATCTATCTATACAGGAGAGAACAGAGGGAATCCTAAAAATATAAACTGCTACTGTAAACGAACGCTTCAACCTAGAAGAACAAAATTTGGTGAGTCAAGTGGGATTTCTTTACAGATAATTACCACCAAGTATCATCAAGATTGCGTGAAAAATATTTGCTGGTATTCGGAAACTCGTTATTTCATAGAAACTTGGCAACCCCTCTCAATGAAAGTGCTTTTCCACAGTCTGTGCCTAGGGCTACTTGAAGAGGAAAGAAACCATAGAGACAAAACTGAGAACTCCTTGATTTTGTCAAGTTTCAAAGAGCTACTACAAACCATGTTGGAATTAGAGTTCCAAATTCATCTATCTATATAGGAGAGAACAGAGTGAAACTTAAAATAAAAACTGCTACTGTAAACGAACGCTTCAACCTAAAAGAACAAAATTTGGTGAGCCACGTGGAATTTGTGTACTTGTCATTACCACCACGTATCATCAACATTGGGAGAAAAACTATTTGCTGGTATTTCGGAAACTCGTAATTTCTTTGAAGCTTGGCAACCCCTTTCAATGAAAGTGCTTTTCGACCGTCTCTGCTTAGGGCTACATGAAGCGGAAACAAATCATGGAGACAAAACTGAGAACGCCTTTATATGTCAAGTTTCAAAAAGCTACTACACACCATGTTGGATTTAGTGTTCCAAATTCATCTATCTATACAGGAGAGAAAAGAGGGAATCCTTAAAATATAAACTGCTACTGTAAACGAACGCTTCAACCTAGAAGAACAAATTTGGTGAGTCAAGTGGGATTTGTTTACAGATAATTACCACCATGTATCACCAAGATTGGGCGAAAAAATATTTGCTGGTATTCGGAAACTCGATATTTCTTAGAATCTTGGCAACCCTTTTCAATGAAAGTGCTTTTCCACAGACTCGGCTTAGGGCTCCTTGAAGAGGAAACAAACCATAGAGACAAAACTGAGAACCTTTTTTTTTTTCAAAGAGGTACTCCAAACCATGTTGGATTTAGAGTTCCAAATTCATCTATCTATATAGGAGAGAACAGAGTGAAACCTAAAAATAAAAACTGCTACTGTAAACGAACGCTTCAACCTAGAAGAACAAAATTTGGTGAGCCAAGTGGGATTTGTGTACTTATCATTACCACCAAGTATCATCAAGAATGGATGAAAAAATATTTGCTGTTATTTCAAACTCATTATTTCTTAGAATCTTGGGAACCCCTCTCAATGAAAGTGCTTTTCCACAGACTCGGCTTAGGACTACTTGAAGAGGAAACAAATCATAGAAACAAAACAGAGACCTCTTTTTTTTTCAAGTTTCAAAGAGGTACTCAAAACCATGTTGGATTTAGAGTTCCAAATTCATCTATCTATATAGGAGAGAACAGAGGGAAAACTAAAAATATAAATTGCTACTGCAAACGAACGCTTCAACCAAGAAGAACAAAATTTGGTGAGCCAAGTGGGATTTGTGTACTTGTCATTACCACCAAGTATCATCAAGATTGGGTGAAAAAATATTTGCTGGTATTTCGGAAACTCGTTATTTCTTTGAACCTTGGCAACCCCTCTCAATGAAAGTGCTTTTCCACACTCTATGCCTAGGGCTACTTGAAGAGGAAAGAAACCATAGAGACAAAACTGAGCACTCCTTTATTTTGTCAAGTTTCAACGAGCTACTGCAAACCATGTTGGAATTGGAGTTCCAAATTCATATATCCCTATAAGAGAGAAAACAGTGAAACCTAAATATAAAAACTGCTACTGTAAACGAACGCTTCAACCTAAAAGAACAAAATTTGGTGAGCCACGTGGGATTTGTGTACTTGTCATTACCACCACGTATCATCAACATTGGGAGAAACACTATTTGCTGGTATTTTGGAAACTAGTAATTTCTTTGAAGCTTGGCAACCCCTTTCAATGAAAGTGCTTTTTGACAGTCTCTGCTTAGGGCTACATGAAGCAGAAACAAATCATGGAAACGAAACTGAGAACGGCTTTATTTTATCAAGTTTCAAAAAGCTACTACACACCATGTTGGTTTTAGAGTTCCAAATTCATCTATCTATACATGAGGGAAAAGAGGGAATCCTAAAAATATAAACTGCTACTGTAAACGAACGCTTCAACCTAGAAGAACAAAATTTGGTGAGTCAAGTGGGATTTGTTTACAGATAATTACCACCATGTATCACCAAGAATGGGTGAAAAAATATTTGCTGGTATTCGGAAACTCGTTATTTCTTAGAAGCTTGGCAACCCCTTTCAATGAAAGTGGTTTTCCACAGTCTCTGCTTAGGGCTACTTGAAGCGGAAACAAATCATAGAGACAAAACTGAGAACTCGTTTATTTTGTCAAGTTTCAAAGAGCCACTACAAACCATGTTGGATTTAGAGTTCCAAATTCATCTATCTATATAGGAGAGAACAGAGTGAAACCTAAATATAAAAACTGCTACTGTAGATGAACGCTTCAACCTAGAAGAACAAAATTTGGCGAGCCAAGTGGGATTTGTGTAGTGATCATTACCACCAAGTATCATCAAGATTGGGTGAAAAAGCATTTGCTGGTATTTCCGAAATTCATTATTTCTTAGAAGCTTGGCAACCCCTCTAAATGAAAGTGCTTTTCCACACACTGTAGCTACGGCTACTTGAAGAGGAAACAAACCATCGATTCAAAACTGAGAACTCCTTTATTTTGTCAAGTTTCAAAGAGCTCCTACAAACCATGTTGGATTTAGAGTTCCAAATTCATCATTCTATATAGGAGAGAACAGAGTGAAACTTAAAATAAAAACTGCTACTGTAAACGAACGCTTCAACCTAGAAGAACAAAATTTGGTGAGCCACGTGGGATTTGTGTACTTGTCATTACCACAACGTATCATCAACATTGGGTGAAAAAATATTTGCTGGTATTTCGGAAACTTGTAATTTCTTGGAAGATTGGCAACCCCTTTCAATGAAAGTACTTTTCAACAGTCTCTGCTTAGGGCTACATGAAGCGGAAACAAATCATGGAGACAAAACTTAGAACACCTTTATTTTGTCAAGTTTCAAAAAGCTACTACACACCATGTTGGATTTAGTGTTAAAAATTCATCTATCTATACAGGAGAGAACAGAGGGAATCCTAAAAATATAAACTGCTACTGTAAACGAACGCTTCAACCTAGAAGAACAAAATTTGGTGAGTCAAGTGGGATTTCTTTACAGATAATTACCACCAAGTATCATCAAGATTGCGTGAAAAAATATTTGCTGGTATTCGGAAACTCGTTATTTCATAGAAACTTGGCAACCCCTCTCAATGAAAGTGCTTTTCCACAGTCTGTGCCTAGGGCTACTTGAAGAGGAAAGAAACCATAGAGACAAAACTGAGAACTC
Organism: Callospermophilus lateralis; assembly: GCF_048772815.1. NCBI lineage: Eukaryota > Metazoa > Chordata > Mammalia > Rodentia > Sciuridae > Callospermophilus > Callospermophilus lateralis. The sequence goes on from NW_027513891.1 coordinate 29,516, forward strand.
CTTGATTTTGTCAAGTTTCAAAGAGCTACTACAAACCATGTTGGAATTAGAGTTCCAAATTCATCTATCTATATAGGAGAGAACAGAGTGAAACTTAAAATAAAAACTGCTACTGTAAACGAACGCTTCAACCTAAAAGAACAAAATTTGGTGAGCCACGTGGAATTTGTGTACTTGTCATTACCACCACGTATCATCAACATTGGGAGAAAAACTATTTGCTGGTATTTCGGAAACTCGTAATTTCTTTGAAGCTTGGCAACCCCTTTCAATGAAAGTGCTTTTCGACCGTCTCTGCTTAGGGCTACATGAAGCGGAAACAAATCATGGAGACAAAACTGAGAACGCCTTTATATGTCAAGTTTCAAAAAGCTACTACACACCATGTTGGATTTAGTGTTCCAAATTCATCTATCTATACAGGAGAGAAAAGAGGGAATCCTTAAAATATAAACTGCTACTGTAAACGAACGCTTCAACCTAGAAGAACAAATTTGGTGAGTCAAGTGGGATTTGTTTACAGATAATTACCACCATGTATCACCAAGATTGGGCGAAAAAATATTTGCTGGTATTCGGAAACTCGTTATTTCTTAGAATCTTGGCAACCCTTTTCAATGAAAGTGCTTTTCCACAGACTCGGCTTAGGGCTCCTTGAAGAGGAAACAAACCATAGAGACAAAACTGAGAACCTTTTTTTTTTTCAAAGAGGTACTCCAAACCATGTTGGATTTAGAGTTCCAAATTCATCTATCTATATAGGAGAGAACAGAGTGAAACCTAAAAATAAAAACTGCTACTGTAAACGAACGCTTCAACCTAGAAGAACAAAATTTGGTGAGCCAAGTGGGATTTGTGTACTTATCATTACCACCAAGTATCATCAAGAATGGATGAAAAAATATTTGCTGTTATTTCAAACTCATTATTTCTTAGAATCTTGGGAACCCCTCTCAATGAAAGTGCTTTTCCACAGACTCGGCTTAGGACTACTTGAAGAGGAAACAAATCATAGAAACAAAACAGAGACCTCTTTTTTTTTCAAGTTTCAAAGAGGTACTCAAAACCATGTTGGATTTAGAGTTCCAAATTCATCTATCTATATAGGAGAGAACAGAGGGAAAACTAAAAATATAAATTGCTACTGCAAACGAACGCTTCAACCAAGAAGAACAAAATTTGGTGAGCCAAGTGGGATTTGTGTACTTGTCATTACCACCAAGTATCATCAAGATTGGGTGAAAAAATATTTGCTGGTATTTCGGAAACTCGTTATTTCTTTGAACCTTGGCAACCCCTCTCAATGAAAGTCCTTTTCCACACTCTGTCCCTAGGGCTACTTGAAGAGGAAAGAAACCATAGAGACAAAACTGAGCACTCCTTTATTTTGTCAAGTTTCAACGAGCTACTACAAACCATGTTGGAATTAGAGTTCCAAATTCATATATCTCTATAAGAGAGAAAACAGTGAAACCTAAAAATAAAAACTGCTACTGTAAATGAACGCTTCAACCTAAAAGAACAAAATTTGGTGAGCCACGTGGGATTTGTGTACTTGTCATTACCACCACGTATCATCAACATTGGGAGAAAAACTATTTGCTGGTATTTTGGAAACTCGTAATTTCTTTGAAGCTTGGCAACCCCTTTCAATGAAAGTGCTTTTCGACAGTCTCTGCTTAGGGCTACTTGAAGCAGAAACAAATCATGGTGACAAAACTGAGAACGCCTTTATTTTGTCAGGTTTCAAAAAGCTACTACACACCATGTTGGTTTTAGAGTTCCAAATTCATCTATCTATACATGAGGGAAAAGAGGGAATCCTAAAAATATAAACTGCTACTGTAAACGAACGCTTCAACCTAGAAGAACAAAATTTGGTGAGTCAAGTGGGATTTGTTTACAGATAATTACCACCATGTATCACCAAGAATGGGTGAAAAAATATTTGCTGGTATTCGGAAACTCGTTATTTCTTAGAAGCTTGGCAACCCCTTTCAATGAAAGTGCTTTTCCACAGTCTCTGCTTAGGGCTACTTGAAGCGGAAACAAATCACAGAGACAAAATTGAGAACTCGTTTATTTTGTCAAGTTTCAAAGAGCCACTACAAACCATGTTGGATTTAGAGTTCCAAATTCATCTATCTATATAGGAGAGAACAGAGTGAAACCTAAATATAAAAACTGCTACTGTAGATGAACGCTTCAACCTAGAAGAACAAAATTTGGCGAGCCAAGTGGGATTTGTGTAGTGATCATTACCACCAAGTATCATCAAGATTGGGTTAAAAAGCATTTGCTGGTATTTCCGAAATTCATTATTTCTAAGAAGCTTGGCAACCCCTCTAAATGAAAGTGCTTTTCCACACACTCTAGCTACGGCTACTTGAAGAGGAAACAAACCATCGATTCAAAACTGAGAACTCCTTTATTTTGTCAAGTTTCAAAGAGCTCCTACAAACCATGTTGGATTTAGAGTTCCAAATTCATCATTCTATATAGGAGAGAACAGAGTGAAACTTAAAATAAAAACCGCTACTGTAAACGAACGCTTCAACCTAGAAGAACAAAATTTGGTGAGCCACGTGGGATTTGTGTACTTGTCATTACCACAACGTATCATCAACATTGGGTGAAAAAATATTTGCTGGTATTTCGGAAACTTGTAATTTCTTGGAAGATTGGCAACCCCTTTCAATGAAAGTACTTTTCAACAGTCTCTGCCTAGGGCTACATGAAGCGGAAACAAATCATGGAGACAAAACTGAGAACGCCTTTATTTTGTCAAGTTTCAAAAAGCTCCTACACACCATGTTGGATTTAGTGTTCCAAATTCATCTATCTATACAGGAGAGAACAGAGGGAATCCTAAAAATATAAACTGCTACTGTAAACGAACGCTTCAACCTAGAAAAACAAAATTTGGTGAGCCAAGTGGGATTTGTGTACTGATCATTACTACAAAGTATCCTCAAGATTGGGTGAAAAAATATTTGCTGGTATTTCAGAAACTCGTTATTTCTTAGAAGCTTGGCAACCCCTCTCAATGAAAGTGGTTTTCAACAGTCTGTGCCTAGGGCTACTTGAAGCGGAAACAAACCATAGAGAGAAAACTGAGAACTCCTTTATTATGTCATGTTTCAAAAAGCTACTACAAACCATGTTTGATTTAGAGTTCCAAATTTATCTGTCTATATAGGAGTAAACAGAGTGAAACCTAAAAATAAAAACTGTTACTGTAGATGAACGCTTCAACCTAGGATAACAAAATTTGGTGAGCCACGTGGGATTTCTGGACTTGTCATTACCACCACGTATCATCAAGATTGGGTGAAAAAATATTTGCTGGTATATCAGAAACTCGTAATTTCTTGGAAGCTTGCCAACACCTCTCAATGAAAGTGATTTTCCACAGTCTGTGCCTAGGGCTACTTGAAGAGGAAACAAACCATAGATTCAAAACTGAGAACTCCTTTATTTTGTCAAGTTTCAAAGATCTACTACAAACCAGGTTGGATTTAGAGTTCCAAATTCATCTATCTATATAGGAGAGAACAGAGTGAAAACTAAAAATAAAAACTGCTACTGTAAACAAACGCTTCAACCTAGAAGAACAAAATTTGGTGAGCCAAGTGGGATCTGTGTACTTGTCATTACCACCACGTATCAGCAACATTGGGTGAAAAAATATTTGCTGGTTTTTCAGAAACTCGTTATTTCTTAGAATCTTGGCAAACCCTCTCAATGAAAGTGCTTTTCCACACTCTGTGCCTAAGGCTACTTGAAAAAGAAAGAAAGCATAGAGACAAAACTGAGAACTCCTTTATTTTGTCAAGTTTCAAATAGCTACTACAAACCAGGTTGGATTTAGAGTTGCAAATTCATCTATCTATATAAGACAGAACAGAGTGAAACTTAAAATAAAAACTGCTACTGTAAACGAACTCTTCAACCTAGAAGAACAAAATTTGTTGACCCACGTGGGATTTGTGTACTTGTCATTACCACCACGTATCATCAACATTGGGTGAAAAAATATTTGCTGGTTGTTCGGAAACTCGTAATTTCTTTGAAGCTTGGCAACCCCTTTCAATGAAAGTGCTTTTCCACAGTCTCTGCTTAGGGCTACATGAAGCAGAAACAAATCATGGAAACGAAACTGAGAACGGCTTTATTTTATCAAGTTTCAAAAAGCTACTACACACCATGTTGGTTTTAGAGTTCCAAATTTATCTATCTATACAGGAGAGAACAGAGTGAAACCTAAATATAAAAACTGTTAACATATATGAACGCTTCAACCTAGAAGAACATAATTTGCTGAGCCAAGTGGGAATTGTGCAGTGATCATTACCACCAAGTATCATCAAGATTGGGTGAAAAAATATTTGCTGGAATTTCGGAAACTCGTTATTTCTTAGAAGCTTAGCAATCCCAATCAATGAAAGTGCTTTTCCACAGTCTGTGCCTAGGACTACTTGAAGAGGAAACAAACCATAGAAACAAAACTGAGAACACGTTTCTTCTGTCAAGTGTCAAAGAGCTACTACAAACCATGTTGGAATTAGAGTTCCAAATTCATCTATGTATATAGGAGAGACCAGAGTGAAACCTAAATACAAAAACTGCTACTGTAAACGAACGCTTCAAACTAGAAGAACAAAATTTGGTGAGCAAGGTGGGATATGTGTACTGATCATTACCACCAAGTATCATCAAGATTGGGTTAAAGTATTTGCTGGTATTTCGGAAACTCATTATTTCTTAGAAGCTTGTCAACCCCTCTCCATAAAAGTGCTTTTCCACAGTCTGTGCCTAGGGCTACTTGAAGAGGAAACAATCCAAAAAGACAAAACTGAGACCTCCTTTATTTTATCAAGTTTCAACGAGCTACTACAAACCATGGTGGATTTAGATTTCCAAATTCATATATATATATAGGAGAGAACAGAGTACAACCTAAAAAAAAAACTGCTACTGTAAACGAACGCTTCAACCTAGAAGAACAAAATTTGGTGAGCCAAGTGGGATTTGTGTACTGATCATTACCACCATGTATCATCAAGAATGGGTTAAAAAGTATTTGCTGGTATTTCGGAAACTCATTATTTCTTAGAAGCTTGGCAACCCCTCTCAATGAAAGTGCTTTTCCACAGTCTGTGCCTAGGGCTACTTGAAGAGGAAACAAACCATAGATTCAAAACTGTGAACTCCTTTATTTTGTCTAGTTTAAAAGAGCTACTACAAACCAAGTTGGATTTAGAGTTCCAAATTCATCTATCTATATAGGAGAGAACAGAGTGAAACTTAAAATAAAAACTGCTACTGTAAACGAACGCTTCAACCTAGAAGAACAAAATTTGGTGAGCCACGTGGGATTTGTGTACTTGTCACGCATCATCAAGATTGGGTGAAAAAATATTTGCTGGTATTTCAGAAACTCGTAATTTCTTGGAAGCGTGGCAACGCCTCTCAATGAAAGTGATTTTCCACAGTCCCTTCTTAGGGCTACTTGAAGCGGAAACAAATCATAGAGACAAAACTGATAACTTCTTTATTTTGTCAAGTTTCAAAGGGCTACTACAAACCATGTTGGATTTAGAGTTCCAAATTCATCTATCTATATAGGAAAGAAAAGAGTGAAACCTAAATAAAAAAACTGCTACTGTAGATGAAGGCTTCCACCTAGAAAAACAAAATTTGGTGAGCCAAGTGGGATTTGTGTCCTGATCATTACCACCAAGTATCATGAAGATTGGGTGAAAAAATATTTGCTGGTATTTCGGAAGCTCGTTATTTCGTAGAAGCTTGGCAACCGCTCTCAATGAAAGTGCTTTTCCAAAGTCTGTGCCTAAGGCTACTTGAAGAGGAAACAAATCATAGAGACAAAACTGAGAACTCCTTTATTTTGTCAAGTTTCTAAAAGCTAGTACACACCATGTTGGATTTAGAGTTCCAAATTCATCTATCTATACAGGAGAGAACAGAGGGAAACTTAAAAATATAAACTGCTACTGTAAACGAAGGCTTCAACATAGAAAACAAAATAAGCTGAGTCACGTGGGATTTGTTTACCGATCATCACCACCAAGTATCATGAAGATTGTTTAAAAAAATATTTGCTGGTATTTGGAAACTCGTTATTTCTTAGAAACTTGGCAACCCCTCTCAATGAAAGTGCTTTTCCACAGTCTGTGCCTAGGGCTCCTTGAAGAGTAAAGAAACCATAGAGACAAAACTGAGTACTCCTTTATTTTGTCAAGTTTCAAAGAGCTACTACAAACCATGTTGGATTTAGAGTTCCAAACTCATCTATCTATATAGGAGAGAACAGAGTGAAACCTATTAATAAAAACTGCTACTGTAAACAAACGCTTCAACCTAGAAGAACAAAATTTGGTGAGCCAAGTAGGATTTGTGGACTTGTCATTACCACCACGTATCATAAAGTTTGGGTTAAAAAATATTTGCTGCTATTTCGGAAACTCGTAATTTTTTGGAATCTTGGCAACCCCTCTCAATGAAAGTGCTTTTCCACAGTCTCTGCTTAGGGCTACTTGAAGCGGAAACAAATCATAAAGACAAAAGTGAGAACTTTTTTATTTTGTCAAGTTTCAAAGAGCCATGTTCGATTTAGTGTTCCAAATTCATCTATCTATATAGGAGAGAACAGAGTGAAACCTGAATATAAAAACTGCTACTCTAGACGAACGTTTCAACCTAGAAGAACAAAATTTGGTGAGTCAAGTGGGATTTTTGTACTGATCATTACCACCAGGTATCATCAACATTGGGTGAAAATATATTTGCTGGTATTTTGGAAACTCCTTATTTCTTGGAAGCTTGGCCACCCCTTTCAATGAAAGTGCTTTTCCACAGTCTGTGCCTAGGGCTACTTGAAGAGGAAACAAACCATAGAAACAAAACTGAGAACTACTTTATTTTTTCAAGTTTCAAAGAGCTACTACAAACTATGTAGGAATTTGAGTTCCAAATTCATCTATCTATATAGGAGAGAACAGAGTGAAACCTGAATATAAAAACTGCTACTGTAGACGAAGGTTTCAACCTAGAAGAACAAAATTTGGTGAGCCAAGTGGGATTTGTGTACTTCTCATTACCACCACGTATCATCAAGATTGGGTGAAAAAATATTTGCTGGTATTTCGGAAACTCTTAATTTCTTGGAAGCTTTGCAACCCCTTTCAATGAAAGTGCTTTTCCACAGTCTCTGCTTAGGGCAACTTGAAGAGGAAACAAACCATAAGACAAAACTGAGAACTCCTTTATTTTGTCAAGTTTCAAAGAGCTACTACAAACCATGTTGGATTTAGAGTTCCAAATTCATCTATCTATATGGGAGAGAACAGAGGAAAACCTAAATATAAAAACTGATACTGTAGACGAACACTTCAACCTAGAAGAACAAAATTTGGTGAGCGAATTGGGATTTGTGTACTGATCATTACCACAAAGTATCATCAAGTTTGGGTGAAAAAATATTTGCTGGTATTTCAGAAACTCGTTATCTCTTAGAAGCTTGGCAACCTTTCTCAATGAAAGTGCTTTTCCACTGTCTGTGCCTAGGGAGACTTGAAGAGAAAAAAACCATAGAGACAAAACTGAGAACTCCTATATTTTGTCAAGTTTCAAAGAGCTACTACAAACCATGTTTGATTTAGAGGTCCAAATTCATCTATCTATATAAGAGAGAACAGAGTGAAACCTAAAAATAAAAACTGTCACTGTAGATGAACGCTTCAACCAAGGATAACAAAATTTGGTGAGCCAAGTGGGATTTGTGGACTTGTCATTACCACCACGTATCATCAAGTTTGGGTGAAAAAATATTTGCTGGTATTTCAGAAACTCGTAATTTCTTTGAAGCTTGGCAACCCCTTTCAATGAAAGTGCTTTTCCACAGTCTCTGCTTAGGGCTACATGAAGCGGAAACAAATCATAGAGACAAAACTGAGAACTCCTTTATTTTGTCAAGTTTCTAAAAGCTAGTACACACCATGTTGGATTTAGAGTTCCAAATTCATCTATCTATACAGGAGAGAACAGAGTGAAACCTATTAATAAAAACTGCTACTGTAAACGAACGCTTCAACCTAGAAGAACAAAATTTGGTGAGCCAAGTAGGATTTGTGGACTTGTCATTACCACCACGTATCATAAAGTTTGGGTTAAAAAATATTTGCTGCTATTTCGGAAACTCATAATTTTTTGGAAGCTTGGCAACCCCTCTCAATGAAAGTGCATTTCCACAGTCTCTGCTTAGGGCTACTTGAAGCGGAAACAAATCATAAAGACAAAACTGACAACTTTTTTATTTTGTCAAGTTTCAAAGAGCCATGTTGGATTTAGTGTTCCAAATTCATCTATCTATATAGGAGAGAACAGAGTGAAACCTGAATATAAAAACTGCTACTGTAGACTAACGTTTCAACCTAGAAGAACAAAATTTGGTGAGCCAAGTGGGATTTGTGTACTTCTCATTACCACCTCGTGTCATCAAGATTGGGTGAAAAAATATTTGCTGGTATTTCGGAAACTCTTAATTTCTTGGAAGCTTTGCAACCCCTTTCAATGAAAGTGCTTTTCCACAGTCTCTGCTTAGGGCTACTTGAATAGGAAACAAAGCATAAGACAAAACTGAGAACTCCTTTATTTTGTCAAGTTTCAAAGAGCTACTACAAACCATGTTGGATTTAGAGTTCCAAATTCATCTATCTATATAAGAGAGAACAGAGTGAAACCTAAATATAAAAACTGCTACTGTAGACGAACGTTTCAACCTAGAAGAACAAAATTTGTTGAGCCAGGTGGGATTTGTGTACTTGTCATTACCACTACGTATCATCAACATTGGGTGAAAAAATATTTGCTGGTGTTTCAGAAACTCGTAATTTCTTTGAAGCTTGGCAACCCCTTTCAATGAAAATGCTTTTCCACAGTCTCTGCTTAGGGCTACATGAAGCGGAAACAAATCATAGAGACAAAACTGAGAACTCCTTTATTTTGTCAAGTTTCTAAAATCTACTACACACCATGTTGGATTTAGAGTTCCAAATTCATCTATCTATACAGGAGAGAACAGAGGGAAACCTAAAAATAAAAACTGCTACTGTAAACGAACGCTTCAACCTAGAAGAACAAAATTTGTTGAGCCACGTGGGATTCGTGGACTTGTCATTACCACAACGTATCATCAAGATTGGGTGAAAAAATATTTGCTGGTATTTCGGAAACTCTTAATTTCTTGGGAACTTGGCAACACCTCTCAATGAAAGTACTTTTCCACAGTCTCTGCTTAGGGCTACATGAAGCAGAAACAAATCATGGAAACGAAACTGAGAACGGCTTTATTTTATCAAGTTTCAAAAAGCTACTACACACCATGTTGGTTTTAGAGTTCCAAATTTATCTATCTATACAGGAGAGAACAGAGTGAAACCTAAATATAAAAACTGTTAACATATATGAACGCTTCAACCTAGAAGAACATAATTTGCTGAGCCAAGTGGGAATTGTGCAGTGATCATTACCACCAAGTATCATCAAGATTGGGTGAAAAAATATTTGCTGGAATTTCGGAAACTCGTTATTTCTTAGAAGCTTAGCAATCCCAATCAATGAAAGTGCTTTTCCACAGTCTGTGCCTAGGACTACTTGAAGAGGAAACAAACCATAGAAACAAAACTGAGAACACGTTTCTTCTGTCAAGTGTCAAAGAGCTACTACAAACCATGTTGGAATTAGAGTTCCAAATTCATCTATGTATATAGGAGAGACCAGAGTGAAACCTAAATACAAAAACTGCTACTGTAAACGAACGCTTCAAACTAGAAGAACAAAATTTGGTGAGCAAGGTGGGATATGTGTACTGATCATTACCACCAAGTATCATCAAGATTGGGTTAAAGTATTTGCTGGTATTTCGGAAACTCATTATTTCTTAGAAGCTTGTCAACCCCTCTCCATAAAAGTGCTTTTCCACAGTCTGTGCCTAGGGCTACTTGAAGAGGAAACAATCCAAAAAGACAAAACTGAGACCTCCTTTATTTTATCAAGTTTCAACGAGCTACTACAAACCATGGTGGATTTAGATTTCCAAATTCATATATATATATAGGAGAGAACAGAGTACAACCTAAAAAAAAAACTGCTACTGTAAACGAACGCTTCAACCTAGAAGAACAAAATTTGGTGAGCCAAGTGGGATTTGTGTACTGATCATTACCACCATGTATCATCAAGAATGGGTTAAAAAGTATTTGCTGGTATTTCGGAAACTCATTATTTCTTAGAAGCTTGGCAACCCCTCTCAATGAAAGTGCTTTTCCACAGTCTGTGCCTAGGGCTACTTGAGGAGGAAACAAACCATAGAGACAAAACTGAGAACTCCTTTATTTTGTCAAGTTTCAAACAGCTACTACAAACCATGTTGCATTTAAAGTTATAATTCATCTAACTATATAGGAGAGAACAGAGTGAATCCTAAATATAATAACTGCTACTGTAGTCGAACGCTTAAACCTAGAAGAACAAAATTTGGTGAGCCAAGTAGGATTTCTGTACTGATCATTACCACCAAGTATCATCATGATTGGGTGAAAAAATATTTGCAGGTATTTCGAAAACTCATTATTTCTTAGAGCTTGGCAACCCTTCTCAATGAAAGTTCTTTTCCACAGTCTGTGCCTAGGGCTATTTGAAGAGGAAACAAACGATAGATACATAACATAGAACTGCTTTATTTAGTCAAGTTTCAAGGATCTACTACAAACCATGTTGGATTTAGAGTTCCAAATTCATCTATATTTATAGGAGAGACCAGAGTGAAACCTAAATATAAAAACTGCTACTGTAAACGAACGCTTCAACCTAGAAGAACAAAATTTGGTGAGCCAAGTGGGATCTGTGTACTTGTCATTACCACCACGTATCAGCAACATTGGGTGAAAAAATATTTGCTGGTTTTTCAGAAACTCGTTATTTCTTAGAATCTTGGCAAACCCTCTCAATGAAAGTGCTTTTCCACACTCTGTGCCTAAGGCTACTTGAAAAAGAAAGAAAGCATAGAGACAAAACTGAGAACTCCTTTATTTTGTCAAGTTTCAAATAGCTACTACAAACCAGGTTGGATTTAGAGTTGCAAATTCATCTATCTATATAAGACAGAACAGAGTGAAACTTAAAATAAAAACTGCTACTGTAAACGAACTCTTCAACCTAGAAGAACAAAATTTGTTGACCCACGTGGGATTTGTGTACTTGTCATTACCACCACGTATCATCAACATTGGGTGAAAAAATATTTGCTGGTTGTTCGGAAACTCGTAATTTCTTTGAAGCTTGGCAACCCCTTTCAATGAAAGTGCTTTTCCACAGTCTCTGCTTAGGGCTACATGAAGCAGAAACAAATCATGGAAACGAAACTGAGAACGGCTTTATTTTATCAAGTTTCAAAAAGCTACTACACACCATGTTGGTTTTAGAGTTCCAAATTTATCTATCTATACAGGAGAGAACAGAGTGAAACCTAAATATAAAAACTGTTAACATATATGAACGCTTCAACCTAGAAGAACATAATTTGCTGAGCCAAGTGGGAATTGTGCAGTGATCATTACCACCAAGTATCATCAAGATTGGGTGAAAAAATATTTGCTGGAATTTCGGAAACTCGTTATTTCTTAGAAGCTTAGCAATCCCAATCAATGAAAGTGCTTTTCCACAGTCTGTGCCTAGGACTACTTGAAGAGGAAACAAACCATAGAAACAAAACTGAGAACACGTTTCTTCTGTCAAGTGTCAAAGAGCTACTACAAACCATGTTGGAATTAGAGTTCCAAATTCATCTATGTATATAGGAGAGACCAGAGTGAAACCTAAATACAAAAACTGCTACTGTAAACGAACGCTTCAAACTAGAAGAACAAAATTTGGTGAGCAAGGTGGGATATGTGTACTGATCATTACCACCAAGTATCATCAAGATTGGGTTAAAGTATTTGCTGGTATTTCGGAAACTCATTATTTCTTAGAAGCTTGTCAACCCCTCTCCATAAAAGTGCTTTTCCACAGTCTGTGCCTAGGGCTACTTGAAGAGGAAACAATCCAAAAAGACAAAACTGAGACCTCCTTTATTTTATCAAGTTTCAACGAGCTACTACAAACCATGGTGGATTTAGATTTCCAAATTCATATATATATATAGGAGAGAACAGAGTACAACCTAAAAAAAAAACTGCTACTGTAAACGAACGCTTCAACCTAGAAGAACAAAATTTGGTGAGCCAAGTGGGATTTGTGTACTGATCATTACCACCATGTATCATCAAGAATGGGTTAAAAAGTATTTGCTGGTATTTCGGAAACTCATTATTTCTTAGAAGCTTGGCAACCCCTCTCAATGAAAGTGCTTTTCCACAGTCTGTGCCTAGGGCTACTTGAAGAGGAAACAAACCATAGATTCAAAACTGTGAACTCCTTTATTTTGTCTAGTTTAAAAGAGCTACTACAAACCAAGTTGGATTTAGAGTTCCAAATTCATCTATCTATATAGGAGAGAACAGAGTGAAACTTAAAATAAAAACTGCTACTGTAAACGAACGCTTCAACCTAGAAGAACAAAATTTGGTGAGCCACGTGGGATTTGTGTACTTGTCACGCATCATCAAGATTGGGTGAAAAAATATTTGCTGGTATTTCAGAAACTCGTAATTTCTTGGAAGCGTGGCAACGCCTCTCAATGAAAGTGATTTTCCACAGTCCCTTCTTAGGGCTACTTGAAGCGGAAACAAATCATAGAGACAAAACTGATAACTTCTTTATTTTGTCAAGTTTCAAAGGGCTACTACAAACCATGTTGGATTTAGAGTTCCAAATTCATCTATCTATATAGGAAAGAAAAGAGTGAAACCTAAATAAAAAAACTGCTACTGTAGATGAAGGCTTCCACCTAGAAAAACAAAATTTGGTGAGCCAAGTGGGATTTGTGTCCTGATCATTACCACCAAGTATCATGAAGATTGGGTGAAAAAATATTTGCTGGTATTTCGGAAGCTCGTTATTTCGTAGAAGCTTGGCAACCGCTCTCAATGAAAGTGCTTTTCCAAAGTCTGTGCCTAAGGCTACTTGAAGAGGAAACAAATCATAGAGACAAAACTGAGAACTCCTTTATTTTGTCAAGTTTCTAAAAGCTAGTACACACCATGTTGGATTTAGAGTTCCAAATTCATCTATCTATACAGGAGAGAACAGAGGGAAACTTAAAAATATAAACTGCTACTGTAAACGAAGGCTTCAACATAGAAAACAAAATAAGCTGAGTCACGTGGGATTTGTTTACCGATCATCACCACCAAGTATCATGAAGATTGTTTAAAAAAATATTTGCTGGTATTTGGAAACTCGTTATTTCTTAGAAACTTGGCAACCCCTCTCAATGAAAGTGCTTTTCCACAGTCTGTGCCTAGGGCTCCTTGAAGAGTAAAGAAACCATAGAGACAAAACTGAGTACTCCTTTATTTTGTCAAGTTTCAAAGAGCTACTACAAACCATGTTGGATTTAGAGTTCCAAACTCATCTATCTATATAGGAGAGAACAGAGTGAAACCTATTAATAAAAACTGCTACTGTAAACAAACGCTTCAACCTAGAAGAACAAAATTTGGTGAGCCAAGTAGGATTTGTGGACTTGTCATTACCACCACGTATCATAAAGTTTGGGTTAAAAAATATTTGCTGCTATTTCGGAAACTCGTAATTTTTTGGAATCTTGGCAACCCCTCTCAATGAAAGTGCTTTTCCACAGTCTCTGCTTAGGGCTACTTGAAGCGGAAACAAATCATAAAGACAAAAGTGAGAACTTTTTTATTTTGTCAAGTTTCAAAGAGCCATGTTCGATTTAGTGTTCCAAATTCATCTATCTATATAGGAGAGAACAGAGTGAAACCTGAATATAAAAACTGCTACTCTAGACGAACGTTTCAACCTAGAAGAACAAAATTTGGTGAGTCAAGTGGGATTTTTGTACTGATCATTACCACCAGGTATCATCAACATTGGGTGAAAATATATTTGCTGGTATTTTGGAAACTCCTTATTTCTTGGAAGCTTGGCCACCCCTTTCAATGAAAGTGCTTTTCCACAGTCTGTGCCTAGGGCTACTTGAAGAGGAAACAAACCATAGAAACAAAACTGAGAACTACTTTATTTTTTCAAGTTTCAAAGAGCTACTACAAACTATGTAGGAATTTGAGTTCCAAATTCATCTATCTATATAGGAGAGAACAGAGTGAAACCTGAATATAAAAACTGCTACTGTAGACGAAGGTTTCAACCTAGAAGAACAAAATTTGGTGAGCCAAGTGGGATTTGTGTACTTCTCATTACCACCACGTATCATCAAGATTGGGTGAAAAAATATTTGCTGGTATTTCGGAAACTCTTAATTTCTTGGAAGCTTTGCAACCCCTTTCAATGAAAGTGCTTTTCCACAGTCTCTGCTTAGGGCAACTTGAAGAGGAAACAAACCATAAGACAAAACTGAGAACTCCTTTATTTTGTCAAGTTTCAAAGAGCTACTACAAACCATGTTGGATTAGAGTTCCAAATTCATCTATCTATATGGGAGAGAACAGAGGAAAACCTAAATATAAAAACTGATACTGTAGACGAACACTTCAACCTAGAAGAACAAAATTTGGTGAGCGAATTGGGATTTGTGTACTGATCATTACCACAAAGTATCATCAAGTTTGGGTGAAAAAATATTTGCTGGTATTTCAGAAACTCGTTATCTCTTAGAAGCTTGGCAACCTTTCTCAATGAAAGTGCTTTTCCACTGTCTGTGCCTAGGGAGACTTGAAGAGAAAAAAACCATAGAGACAAAACTGAGAACTCCTATATTTTGTCAAGTTTCAAAGAGCTACTACAAACCATGTTTGATTTAGAGGTCCAAATTCATCTATCTATATAAGAGAGAACAGAGTGAAACCTAAAAATAAAAACTGTCACTGTAGATGAACGCTTCAACCAAGGATAACAAAATTTGGTGAGCCAAGTGGGATTTGTGGACTTGTCATTACCACCACGTATCATCAAGTTTGGGTGAAAAAATATTTGCTGGTATTTCAGAAACTCGTAATTTCTTTGAAGCTTGGCAACCCCTTTCAATGAAAGTGCTTTTCCACAGTCTCTGCTTAGGGCTACATGAAGCGGAAACAAATCATAGAGACAAAACTGAGAACTCCTTTATTTTGTCAAGTTTCTAAAAGCTAGTACACACCATGTTGGATTTAGAGTTCCAAATTCATCTATCTATACAGGAGAGAACAGAGTGAAACCTATTAATAAAAACTGCTACTGTAAACGAACGCTTCAACCTAGAAGAACAAAATTTGGTGAGCCAAGTAGGATTTGTGGACTTGTCATTACCACCACGTATCATAAAGTTTGGGTTAAAAAATATTTGCTGCTATTTCGGAAACTCATAATTTTTTGGAAGCTTGGCAACCCCTCTCAATGAAAGTGCATTTCCACAGTCTCTGCTTAGGGCTACTTGAAGCGGAAACAAATCATAAAGACAAAACTGACAACTTTTTTATTTTGTCAAGTTTCAAAGAGCCATGTTGGATTTAGTGTTCCAAATTCATCTATCTATATAGGAGAGAACAGAGTGAAACCTGAATATAAAAACTGCTACTGTAGACTAACGTTTCAACCTAGAAGAACAAAATTTGGTGAGCCAAGTGGGATTTGTGTACTTCTCATTACCACCTCGTGTCATCAAGATTGGGTGAAAAAATATTTGCTGGTATTTCGGAAACTCTTAATTTCTTGGAAGCTTTGCAACCCCTTTCAATGAAAGTGCTTTTCCACAGTCTCTGCTTAGGGCTACTTGAATAGGAAACAAAGCATAAGACAAAACTGAGAACTCCTTTATTTTGTCAAGTTTCAAAGAGCTACTACAAACCATGTTGGATTTAGAGTTCCAAATTCATCTATCTATATAAGAGAGAACAGAGTGAAACCTAAATATAAAAACTGCTACTGTAGACGAACGTTTCAACCTAGAAGAACAAAATTTGTTGAGCCAGGTGGGATTTGTGTACTTGTCATTACCACTACGTATCATCAACATTGGGTGAAAAAATATTTGCTGGTGTTTCAGAAACTCGTAATTTCTTTGAAGCTTGGCAACCCCTTTCAATGAAAATGCTTTTCCACAGTCTCTGCTTAGGGCTACATGAAGCGGAAACAAATCATAGAGACAAAACTGAGAACTCCTTTATTTTGTCAAGTTTCTAAAATCTACTACACACCATGTTGGATTTAGAGTTCCAAATTCATCTATCTATACAGGAGAGAACAGAGGGAAACCTAAAAATAAAAACTGCTACTGTAAACGAACGCTTCAACCTAGAAGAACAAAATTTGTTGAGCCACGTGGGATTCGTGGACTTGTCATTACCACAACGTATCATCAAGATTGGGTGAAAAAATATTTGCTGGTATTTCGGAAACTCTTAATTTCTTGGGAACTTGGCAACACCTCTCAATGAAAGTACTTTTCCACAGTCTCTGCTTAGGGCTACATGAAGCAGAAACAAATCATGGAAACGAAACTGAGAACGGCTTTATTTTATCAAGTTTCAAAAAGCTACTACACACCATGTTGGTTTTAGAGTTCCAAATTTATCTATCTATACAGGAGAGAACAGAGTGAAACCTAAATATAAAAACTGTTAACATATATGAACGCTTCAACCTAGAAGAACATAATTTGCTGAGCCAAGTGGGAATTGTGCAGTGATCATTACCACCAAGTATCATCAAGATTGGGTGAAAAAATATTTGCTGGAATTTCGGAAACTCGTTATTTCTTAGAAGCTTAGCAATCCCAATCAATGAAAGTGCTTTTCCACAGTCTGTGCCTAGGACTACTTGAAGAGGAAACAAACCATAGAAACAAAACTGAGAACACGTTTCTTCTGTCAAGTGTCAAAGAGCTACTACAAACCATGTTGGAATTAGAGTTCCAAATTCATCTATGTATATAGGAGAGACCAGAGTGAAACCTAAATACAAAAACTGCTACTGTAAACGAACGCTTCAAACTAGAAGAACAAAATTTGGTGAGCAAGGTGGGATATGTGTACTGATCATTACCACCAAGTATCATCAAGATTGGGTTAAAGTATTTGCTGGTATTTCGGAAACTCATTATTTCTTAGAAGCTTGTCAACCCCTCTCCATAAAAGTGCTTTTCCACAGTCTGTGCCTAGGGCTACTTGAAGAGGAAACAATCCAAAAAGACAAAACTGAGACCTCCTTTATTTTATCAAGTTTCAACGAGCTACTACAAACCATGGTGGATTTAGATTTCCAAATTCATATATATATATAGGAGAGAACAGAGTACAACCTAAAAAAAAAACTGCTACTGTAAACGAACGCTTCAACCTAGAAGAACAAAATTTGGTGAGCCAAGTGGGATTTGTGTACTGATCATTACCACCATGTATCATCAAGAATGGGTTAAAAAGTATTTGCTGGTATTTCGGAAACTCATTATTTCTTAGAAGCTTGGCAACCCCTCTCAATGAAAGTGCTTTTCCACAGTCTGTGCCTAGGGCTACTTGAAGAGGAAACAAACCATAGATTCAAAACTGTGAACTCCTTTATTTTGTCTAGTTTAAAAGAGCTACTACAAACCAAGTTGGATTTAGAGTTCCAAATTCATCTATCTATATAGGAGAGAACAGAGTGAAACTTAAAATAAAAACTGCTACTGTAAACGAACGCTTCAACCTAGAAGAACAAAATTTGGTGAGCCACGTGGGATTTGTGTACTTGTCACGCATCATCAAGATTGGGTGAAAAAATATTTGCTGGTATTTCAGAAACTCGTAATTTCTTGGAAGCGTGGCAACGCCTCTCAATGAAAGTGATTTTCCACAGTCCCTTCTTAGGGCTACTTGAAGCGGAAACAAATCATAGAGACAAAACTGATAACTTCTTTATTTTGTCAAGTTTCAAAGGGCTACTACAAACCATGTTGGATTTAGAGTTCCAAATTCATCTATCTATATAGGAAAGAAAAGAGTGAAACCTAAATAAAAAAACTGCTACTGTAGATGAAGGCTTCCACCTAGAAAAACAAAATTTGGTGAGCCAAGTGGGATTTGTGTCCTGATCATTACCACCAAGTATCATGAAGATTGGGTGAAAAAATATTTGCTGGTATTTCGGAAGCTCGTTATTTCGTAGAAGCTTGGCAACCGCTCTCAATGAAAGTGCTTTTCCAAAGTCTGTGCCTAAGGCTACTTGAAGAGGAAACAAATCATAGAGACAAAACTGAGAACTCCTTTATTTTGTCAAGTTTCTAAAAGCTAGTACACACCATGTTGGATTTAGAGTTCCAAATTCATCTATCTATACAGGAGAGAACAGAGGGAAACTTAAAAATATAAACTGCTACTGTAAACGAAGGCTTCAACATAGAAAACAAAATAAGCTGAGTCACGTGGGATTTGTTTACCGATCATCACCACCAAGTATCATGAAGATTGTTTAAAAAAATATTTGCTGGTATTTGGAAACTCGTTATTTCTTAGAAACTTGGCAACCCCTCTCAATGAAAGTGCTTTTCCACAGTCTGTGCCTAGGGCTCCTTGAAGAGTAAAGAAACCATAGAGACAAAACTGAGTACTCCTTTATTTTGTCAAGTTTCAAAGAGCTACTACAAACCATGTTGGATTTAGAGTTCCAAACTCATCTATCTATATAGGAGAGAACAGAGTGAAACCTATTAATAAAAACTGCTACTGTAAACAAACGCTTCAACCTAGAAGAACAAAATTTGGTGAGCCAAGTAGGATTTGTGGACTTGTCATTACCACCACGTATCATAAAGTTTGGGTTAAAAAATATTTGCTGCTATTTCGGAAACTCGTAATTTTTTGGAATCTTGGCAACCCCTCTCAATGAAAGTGCTTTTCCACAGTCTCTGCTTAGGGCTACTTGAAGCGGAAACAAATCATAAAGACAAAAGTGAGAACTTTTTTATTTTGTCAAGTTTCAAAGAGCCATGTTCGATTTAGTGTTCCAAATTCATCTATCTATATAGGAGAGAACAGAGTGAAACCTGAATATAAAAACTGCTACTCTAGACGAACGTTTCAACCTAGAAGAACAAATTTGGTGAGTCAAGTGGGATTTTTGTACTGATCATTACCACCAGGTATCATCAACATTGGGTGAAAATATATTTGCTGGTATTTTGGAAACTCCTTATTTCTTGGAAGCTTGGCCACCCCTTTCAATGAAAGTGCTTTTCCACAGTCTGTGCCTAGGGCTACTTGAAGAGGAAACAAACCATAGAAACAAAACTGAGAACTACTTTATTTTTTCAAGTTTCAAAGAGCTACTACAAACTATGTAGGAATTTGAGTTCCAAATTCATCTATCTATATAGGAGAGAACAGAGTGAAACCTGAATATAAAAACTGCTACTGTAGACGAAGGTTTCAACCTAGAAGAACAAAATTTGGTGAGCCAAGTGGGATTTGTGTACTTCTCATTACCACCACGTATCATCAAGATTGGGTGAAAAAATATTTGCTGGTATTTCGGAAACTCTTAATTTCTTGGAAGCTTTGCAACCCCTTTCAATGAAAGTGCTTTTCCACAGTCTCTGCTTAGGGCAACTTGAAGAGGAAACAAACCATAAGACAAAACTGAGAACTCCTTTATTTTGTCAAGTTTCAAAGAGCTACTACAAACCATGTTGGATTTAGAGTTCCAAATTCATCTATCTATATGGGAGAGAACAGAGGAAAACCTAAATATAAAAACTGATACTGTAGACGAACACTTCAACCTAGAAGAACAAAATTTGGTGAGCGAATTGGGATTTGTGTACTGATCATTACCACAAAGTATCATCAAGTTTGGGTGAAAAAATATTTGCTGGTATTTCAGAAACTCGTTATCTCTTAGAAGCTTGGCAACCTTTCTCAATGAAAGTGCTTTTCCACTGTCTGTGCCTAGGGAGACTTGAAGAGAAAAAAACCATAGAGACAAAACTGAGAACTCCTATATTTTGTCAAGTTTCAAAGAGCTACTACAAACCATGTTTGATTTAGAGGTCCAAATTCATCTATCTATATAAGAGAGAACAGAGTGAAACCTAAAAATAAAAACTGTCACTGTAGATGAACGCTTCAACCAAGGATAACAAAATTTGGTGAGCCAAGTGGGATTTGTGGACTTGTCATTACCACCACGTATCATCAAGTTTGGGTGAAAAAATATTTGCTGGTATTTCAGAAACTCGTAATTTCTTTGAAGCTTGGCAACCCCTTTCAATGAAAGTGCTTTTCCACAGTCTCTGCTTAGGGCTACATGAAGCGGAAACAAATCATAGAGACAAAACTGAGAACTCCTTTATTTTGTCAAGTTTCTAAAAGCTAGTACACACCATGTTGGATTTAGAGTTCCAAATTCATCTATCTATACAGGAGAGAACAGAGTGAAACCTATTAATAAAAACTGCTACTGTAAACGAACGCTTCAACCTAGAAGAACAAAATTTGGTGAGCCAAGTAGGATTTGTGGACTTGTCATTACCACCACGTATCATAAAGTTTGGGTTAAAAAATATTTGCTGCTATTTCGGAAACTCATAATTTTTTGGAAGCTTGGCAACCCCTCTCAATGAAAGTGCATTTCCACAGTCTCTGCTTAGGGCTACTTGAAGCGGAAACAAATCATAAAGACAAAACTGACAACTTTTTTATTTTGTCAAGTTTCAAAGAGCCATGTTGGATTTAGTGTTCCAAATTCATCTATCTATATAGGAGAGAACAGAGTGAAACCTGAATATAAAAACTGCTACTGTAGACTAACGTTTCAACCTAGAAGAACAAAATTTGGTGAGCCAAGTGGGATTTGTGTACTTCTCATTACCACCTCGTGTCATCAAGATTGGGTGAAAAAATATTTGCTGGTATTTCGGAAACTCTTAATTTCTTGGAAGCTTTGCAACCCCTTTCAATGAAAGTGCTTTTCCACAGTCTCTGCTTAGGGCTACTTGAATAGGAAACAAAGCATAAGACAAAACTGAGAACTCCTTTATTTTGTCAAGTTTCAAAGAGCTACTACAAACCATGTTGGATTTAGAGTTCCAAATTCATCTATCTATATAAGAGAGAACAGAGTGAAACCTAAATATAAAAACTGCTACTGTAGACGAACGTTTCAACCTAGAAGAACAAAATTTGTTGAGCCAGGTGGGATTTGTGTACTTGTCATTACCACTACGTATCATCAACATTGGGTGAAAAAATATTTGCTGGTGTTTCAGAAACTCGTAATTTCTTTGAAGCTTGGCAACCCCTTTCAATGAAAATGCTTTTCCACAGTCTCTGCTTAGGGCTACATGAAGCGGAAACAAATCATAGAGACAAAACTGAGAACTCCTTTATTTTGTCAAGTTTCTAAAATCTACTACACACCATGTTGGATTTAGAGTTCCAAATTCATCTATCTATACAGGAGAGAACAGAGGGAAACCTAAAAATAAAAACTGCTACTGTAAACGAACGCTTCAACCTAGAAGAACAAAATTTGTTGAGCCACGTGGGATTCGTGGACTTGTCATTACCACAACGTATCATCAAGATTGGGTGAAAAAATATTTGCTGGTATTTCGGAAACTCTTAATTTCTTGGGAACTTGGCAACACCTCTCAATGAAAGTACTTTTCCACAGTCTCTGCTTAGGGCTACGTGAAGCGGAAACAAATCATATAGACAAAACTGAGAACTCGTTTATTTGGTCAAGTTTCAAAGAGTTATGACAAACCATGTTGGATTTAGAGATCCAAATTCATCTATCTATATAGGAGAGAACAGAGTGAAACCTAAATATAAAAACTGTGACTGTAGATGAACGCTTCAACCTAGACGAACAAAATTTGGAGAGCCAAGTGGGATTTGTGTATTGATCATTACCACCAAGTATCATCAAGATTGGTTGAAAAAATATTTGCTGGTTTTTCGGAAACTCGTTATTTCTTAGAATCTTGGCAAACCCTCTCAATGAAAGTGCTTTTCCACAGTCTGTGCCTAAGGCTACTTGAAGAGGAAACAAAGCATAGAGACAAAACTGAGAACTCCTTTATTTTGTCAAATTTCAAGGAGCTACTACAAACCATGTTGGATTTAGAGTTTCAAATTCATCTATCTATATAGGAGAGAACAGAGTGAAACTTAAAATAAAAACAACTAGTGTAAACGAACTCTTCAACGTAGAAGAACAAAATTTGTTGAGCCACGTGGGATTTGTATACTTGTCATTACCACCTCGTATCATCAACATTGGGTGAAAAAATATTTGCTGGTAGTTCGGAAACTCGTAATTTCTTTGAAGCTTGCCAACCCCTTTCAATGAAAGTGCTTTTCCACAGTCTCTGTTTAGGACTACACGAAGCGGAAACAAATCATAGAGACAAAACTGAGAACTCCTTTATTTTGTCAAGTTTCTAAAAGCTACTACACACCATGTTGGAATTATAGTTCCAAATTCATCTATCTATACAGGAGAGAACAGAGGGAAACCTAAAAATATAAACTGCTACTGTAAACGAACGCTTCATCCTAGAAGAACAAAATTAGGTGAGCCAAGTGGGATTTGTGGACTTGTCATTACCACCACGTATCATAAAGATTGGGTGAAAAAATATTTGCTGGTATTTCGGAAACTCGTATTTTTTTGGAAGCTTGGCAACCCCTCTCAATGAAATTGCTTTTCCACAGTCTCTACTTAGGGCTACTTGAAGCGGAAACAAATCATAGAGACAAAACTGAGAACTCCTTTATTTTGTCAAGTATCAAAGAGCTACTACAAACCATGTTGGATTTAGTGTTCCAAATTCATCTATCTATATAAGAGAGAACAGAGTGAAACCTAAATATATAAACTGTTACTGTAGATGAACGCTTCAACCTAGAAGAACAAAATTTGGTGAGCCAGGTGGGAATTGTGTACTGATCATTACCACCAAGTATCATCAAGATTGGGTTAAAAGGTATTTGTTGGTATTTCGGAAACTCGTTATTTCTTAGAAGCTTTGCGACCGCTCTCAATGAAAGTGCTTTTCCACAGTCTGTGCCTAAGGCTACTTGAAGAGGAAACAAAGCATAGAGTCAAAACTGAGAACTCCTTTATTTTGTCAAGTTTCAAATAGCTACTACAAACCATGTTGGATTTAGAGTTCCAAATTCATCTATCTATATAGGAGAGAACAGAGGGAAACCTAAATATAAAAACTGCTACTGTAGACGAACGCTTCAACCTAGAAGAACAAAATTTGTTGAGCCACGTGGGATTTGTGTACTTGTCATTACCACCACGTATCATCAATATTGGGTGAAAAAATATTTGCTGGTATTTCAGAAACTCGTAATTTTTTTGAAGCTTGGCAACCCCTTTAAATGAAAGTGCTTTTCCACAGTCTCTGCTTAGGGCTACATGAAGGGGAAACAAATCATAGAGACAAAACTGAGAACTCCTTGATTTTGTCAAGTTTCCAAAAGCTAGTACACACCATGTTGGATTTAGAGTTCAAAATTCATCTATTTATACAGGAGAGAACAGAGGGAAACCTAAAAATATATACTGCTACTGTAAATGAACGCTTCAACCTAGAAGAACACAATTAGGTGAGTCACGTGGGATTTGTTTACCGATAATTACCACGAAGAATGATCAAGATTGGTTAAGAAAATATTTGCTGGTATTCGGAAACTCGTTATTTCTTAGAACCTTAGCAACCCGTCTCAATGAAGGTGCTTTTTCACAGTCTGTAACTAGGGCTCTTTGAAGAGTAAAGAAACCATAGAGACAAAAGTGAGAACTCCTTTATTTTGTCAAGTTTCAAAGAGCTACTACAAACCATGATGGATTTAGAGTTAGAAATTCATCTATCTATTTAGAGGAGAATAGAGTGTAACCTTAAAATAAAAACTGCTACTGTAAACGAACGCTTCAACCTAGAAGAACAAAATTTGATGAGCCAAGTGGAACTTGTGTAGTGATCATTACCACCAAGTATCATCAAGATTGGGTGAAAAAATATTTGCTGGTATTTCGGAAACTCGTTATTTCTTAGAAGCTTGGCAAACCCTCTCAATGAAAGTGCTTTTCCACAGTCTGTGCCTAGGGCTACTTGAAGATGAACCAAACCATAGAGACAAAACTGCGAATTCCTTTATTTTGTCAAGTTTCAAAGAGCTACTACAAACCATGTTGGATTTAGAGTTCCAAATGCATCTACCTTTATAGGAGAGAACAGAGTGAAACCTAAAAATAAAAACTGCTTCTGTAGACGAAAGCTTCAACCTAGAAGAAGAAAATATGGTCAGCCAAGTGGGATTTGTGTACTGATCATTACCACCAAGTATCATCAAGATTGGGTGAAAAAATATTTGCTGGTATTTCGGAAACTCGTTATTTCTTAGAAGCTTGGCCACCCCTCTCAATGAAAGTGCTTTTCCACAGTCTGTGCCTAGGGCTACTTTAAGAGGAACCAAACCATAGAGGCAAAACTGCGAATTCCTTTATTTTGTCGAGTTTCAAAGAGCTACTACAAACCATGTTGGATTTAGAGTTCCAAATTCATCTACCTATATAGGAGAGAACAAAGTGAAACCTAAAAATAAAATCTGCTACTGTAGACGAAAGCTTCAACCTAGAAGATGAAAATATGGTGAGCCAAGTGGGATTTGTGTACTGATCATTACCACCAAGTATCATCAACATTGGGTGAAGAAATATTTCCTGATATTTCGAATACTTGTTATTTCTTAGAAGCTTGGCAACCCCTCTGAATGAAAGTGTTTTTCCACAGTCTCTGCCTAGGGCTACTTGAAGAGGAAACAAACCATAGAGACAAAACTGAGAACTCCTTGATTTTGTCAAGTTTCAAAGAGCTACTACAAACCATGTTGGATTTAGAGTTCCAAATTCATCTGTCTATATAGGAGAGAACAGAGTAAAACCTACAAATAAAAACTGCTACTGTAAACGAACGCTTCAACCTAGAAGAAGAAAATTTGGTGAGCCAAGTGGGATTGTGTACTTGTCATTACCACCACGTATCATCAACATTGGGTGAAAAAATATTTGCTGGTATTTCGAAAACTCGTAATTTCTTGGCAGCTTGGCAAGCAGTTTCAATTATAGTGCTTTTCCACAGTCTCTGCTTAGGGCTACAGGAAGCGGAAACAAATCATAGACACAAAACTGAGAACTCCTTTATTTTGTCAAGTTTCAAAGAGGTATTACACACCATTTTGGATTTAGAGTTCCAAATTCATCTATCTATATAGGAGAGAACAGAGTGAAACCTAAAATAAAAACTGCTACTGTAAACGAACGCTTCAACCTATAAGAACAAAATTTGGTGAGCCAAGTGGGATTTGTGTACTTGTCATTACCAACATGTATCATCAACATGGGTGAAAAAAATATTTGCTGGTGTTTCGGAAACTCGTTATTTCTTAGAAGCTTGGCAACCAATCTCAATGAAAGTGCTTTTCCACAGTCTGTGCCTAGGGCTAATTGAAGAGGAAACAAACCATAGAGACAAAACTGAGAACTCCTTTATTTTGTCAAGTTTCAAAGAGCTACTACAAAACAATCTTGGATTTAGAGTTCCAAATTCATCTATCTTTATAGGAGAGAACAGAGGGTAACCTATATATTAAAACTGCTACTGTAAACGAATGCTTCAACCTAGAAGAACAAAATTTGGTGAGCCAAGTAGGATTTGTGTACTTGTCATTTCAACCACGTATCATCAACATTGGGTGAAAAAATATTTGCTGGTATTTCGGAAACTATTAATTTCTTGGAAGCTTCTAAAAACCTTTCAATGAAAGTTCTTTTCCACAGTCTCTGCTTAGGGCTACATGAAGCGGAAACAAATCATAGAGACAAAACTGACAACTCCTGTATTTTGTCAATTTTCAAAGAGCTACTACAAACCAGGTGGGATTCAGAGTTCCAAATTCATCATCTATATAGGAGAGAAAAGAGTGAAACCTAAAAATAAATACTGCTATTGTAAAGGAACGCTTCAACCTAGAAGAACAAAATTTGGTGAGCCAAGTGGGATCTGTGTACTTGTCATTACCACCACGTATCACCAACATTGGGTGAAAAAATATTTGCTGGTATTTCAGAAACTCGTAATTTCTTGGAAGCTTGGCAACCCCTTTCAATGAAAGTGCTTTCCCACAGTCTCTGCTTAGGGCTAAATAAATCGGAAACAAATCATAGAGACAAAACTGAGAACTCCTTTATTTGGTCAAGTTTCAAAGAGGTACTACAAACCATGTTGGATTTAGAGTTCCAAAATCATCTATCTACATAGGAGAGAACAGAGGGAACCTAAAAATATAAACTGCTACTGTAAAATAACGCTTCAACCTAGAAGAAGAAAATTTGGTGAGTCAAGTGGGATTTGTGTACCGATAGATACCACCAAGTATCATCAAGATTGGGTGAAAAAACATTTGCTGGTATTTCGGAAACTCGTTATTTCTTAGAAGCTTGGCCACACCTCTCAATGAAAGTGCTTTTTACAGTCTGTGCCTAGGGCTACTTGAGGAGGAAACAAACCATAGAGACAAAACTGAGAACTCCTTTATTTTGTCAAGTTTCAAAGAGCTACTACAAACCATGTTGGATTTAGAGTTCCAAATTCATCTATCTATATAGGAGAGAACAGAGGGAAACCTAAATATAAAAACTGCTACTGTAGACGAACGCTTCAACCTAGAAGAACAAAATTTGTTGAGCCACGTGGGATTTGTGTACTTGTCATTACCACCACGTATCATCAATATTGGGTGAAAAAATATTTGCTGGTATTTCAGAAACTCGTAATTTCTTTGAAGCTTGGCAACCCCTTTAAATGAAAGTGCTTTTCCACAGTCTCTGCTTAGGGCTACATGAAGGGGAAACAAATCATAGAGACAAAACTGAGAACTCCTTTATTTTGTCAAGTTTCCAAAAGCTAGTACACACCATGTTGGATTTAGAGTTCGAAATTCATCTATTTATACAGGAGAGAACAGAGGGAAACCTAAAAATATATACTGCTACTGTAAATGAACGCTTCAACCTAGAAGAACACAATTAGGTGAGTCACGTGGGATTTGTTTACCGATAATTACCACCAAGAATGATCAAGATTGGTAAGAAAATATTTGCTGGTATTCGGAAACTCGTTATTTCTTAGAACCTTGGCAACCCGTCTCAATGAAGGTGCTTTTTCACAGTCTGTAACTAGGGCTCCCTGAAGAGTAAAGAAACCATAGAGACAAAAGTGAGAACTCCTTTATTTGTCAAGTTTCAAAGAGCTACTACAAACCATGATGGATTTAGAGTTAGAAATTCATCTATCTATTTAGAGGAGAATAGAGTGTAACCTTAAAATAAAAAACTGCTACTGTAAACGAACGCTTCAACCTAGAAGAACAAAATTTGATGAGCCAAGTGGAACTTGTGTAGTGATCATTACCACCTAGTATCATCAAGATTGGGTGAAAAAATATTTGCTGGTATTTCGGAAACTCGTTATTTCTTAGAAGCTTGGCAAACCCTCTCAATGAAAGTGCTTTTCCACAGTCTGTGCCTAGGGCTACCTGAAGATGAACCAAACCATAGAGACAAAACTGCGAATTCCTTTATTTTGTCTAGTTTCAAAGAGCTACTACAAACCATGTTGGATTTAGAGTTCCAAATGCATCTACCTTTATAGGAGAGAACAGAGTGAAACCTAAAAATAAAAACTGCTTCTGTAGACGAAAGCTTCAACCTAGAAGAAGAAAATATGGTCAGCCAAGTGGGATTTGTGTACTGATCATTACCACCAAGTATCATCAAGATTGGGTGAAAAAATATTTGCTGGTATTTCGGAACTCGTTATTTCTTAGAAGCTTGGCCACCCCTCTCAATGAAAGTGCTTTTCACAGTCTGTGCCTAGGGCTACTTTAAGAGGAACCAAACCATAGAGGCAAAACTGCGAATTCCTTTATTTTGTCGAGTTTCAAAGAGCTACTACAAACCATGTTGGATTTAGAGTTCCAAATTCATCTACCTATATAGGAGAGAACAAAGTGAAACCTAAAAATAAAATCTGCTACTGTAGACGAAAGCTTCAACCTAGAAGATGAAAATATGGTGAGCCAAGTGGGATTTGTGTACTGATCATTACCACCAAGTATCATCAACATTGGGTGAAGAAATATTTCCTGATATTTCGAATACTTGTTATTTCTTAGAAGCTTGGCAACCCCTCTGAATGAAAGTGTTTTTCCACAGTCTCTGCCTAGGGCTACTTGAAGAGGAAACAAACCATAGAGACAAAACTGAGAACTCCTTGATTTTGTCAAGTTTCAAAGAGCTACTACAAACCATGTTGGATTTAGAGTTCCAAATTCATCTGTCTATATAGGAGAGAACAGAGTAAAACCTACAAATAAAAACTGCTACTGTAAACGAACGCTTCAACCTAGAAGAAGAAAATTTGGTGAGCCAAGTGGGATTGTGTACTTGTCATTACCACCACGTATCATCAACATTGGGTGAAAAAATATTTGCTGGTATTTCGAAACTCGTAATTTCTTGGCAGCTTGGCAAGCAGTTTCAATTATAGTGCTTTTCCACAGTCTCTGCTTAGGGCTACAGGAAGCGGAAACAAATCATAGACACAAAACTGAGAACTCCTTTATTTTGTCAAGTTTCAAAGAGGTATTACACACCATTTTGGATTTAGAGTTCCAAATTCATCTATCTATATAGGAGAGAACAGAGTGAAACCTAAAATAAAAACTGCTACTGTAAACGAATGCTTCAACCTATAAGAACAAAATTTGGTGAGCCAAGTGGGATTTGTGTACTTGTCATTACCACCATGTATCATCAACATGGGTGAAAAAAATATTTGCTGGTGTTTCGGAAACTCGTTATTTCTTAGAAGCTTGGCAACCAATCTCAATGAAAGTGCTTTTCCACAGTCTGTGCCTAGGGCTAATTGAAGAGGAAACAAACCATAGAGACAAAACTGAGAACTCCTTTATTTTGTCAAGTTTCAAAGAGCTACTACAAAAACAATCTTGGATTTAGAGTTCCAAATTCATCTATCTTTATAGGAGAGAACAGAGGGTAACCTATATATTAAAACTGCTACTGTAAACGAATGCTTCAACCTAGAAGAACAAAATTTGGTGAGCCAAGTAGGATTTGTGTACTTGTCATTTCAACCACGTATCATCAACATTGGGTGAAAAATATTTGCTGGTATTTCGGAAACTATTAATTTCTTGGAAGCTTCTAAAAACCTTTCAATGAAAGTTCTTTTCCACAGTCTCTGCTTAGGGCTACATGAAGCGGAAACAAATCATAGAGACAAAACTGAGAACTCCTGTATTTTGTCAATTTTCAAAGAGCTACTACAAACCAGGTTGGATTCAGAGTTCCAAATTCATCATCTATATAGTAGAGAAAAGAGTGAAACCTAAAAATAAATACTGCTATTGTAAAGGAACGCTTCAACCTAGAAGAACAAAATTTGGTGAGCCAAGTGGGATCTGTGTACTTGTCATTACCACCACGTATCACCAACATTGGGTGAAAAAATATTTGCTGGTATTTCAGAAACTCGTAATTTCTTGGAAGCTTGGCAACCCCTTTCAATGAAAGTGCTTTCCCACAGTCTCTGCTTAGGGCTACATGAATCGGAAACAAATCATAGAGACAAAACTGAGAACTCCTTTATTTGGTCAAGTTTCAAAGAGGTACTACAAACCATGTTGGATTTAGAGTTCCAAAATCATCTATCTACATAGGAGAGAACAGAGGGAACCTAAAAATATAAACTGCTACTGTAAAATAACGCTTCAACCTAGAAGAAGAAAATTTGGTGAGTCAAGTGGGATTTGTGTACCGATAGATACCACCAAGTATCATCAAGATTGGGTGAAAAAACATTTGCTGGTATTTCGGAAACTCGTTATTTCTTAGAAGCTTGGCCACACCTCTCAATGAAAGTGCTTTTTACAGTCTGTGCCTAGGGTTACTTGAGGAGGAAACAAACCATAGAGACAAAACTGAGAACTCCTTTATTTTGTCAAGTTTCAAAGAGCTACTACAAACCATGTTGGATTTAGAGTTCCAAATTCATCTATCTATATAGGAGAGAACAGAGGGAAAACTAAATATAAAAACTGCTACTGTAGACGAACGCTTCAACCTAGAAGAACAAAATTTGTTGAGCCACGTGGGATTTGTGTACTTGTCATTACCACCACGTATCATCAATATTGGGTGAAAAAATATTTGCTGGTATTTCAGAAACTCGTAATTTCTTTGAAGCTTGGCAACCCCTTTAAATGAAAGTGCTTTTCCACAGTCTCTGCTTAGGGCTACATGAAGGGGAAACAAATCATAGAGACAAAACTGAGAACTCCTTTATTTTGTCAAGTTTCCAAAAGCTAGTACACACCATGTTGGATTTAGAGTTCGAAATTCATCTATTTATACAGGAGAGAACAGAGGGAAACCTAAAAATATATACTGCTACTGTAAATGAACGCTTCAACCTAGAAGAACACAATTAGGTGAGTCACGTGGGATTTGTTTACCGATAATTACCACCAAGAATGATCAAGATTGGTTAAGAAAATATTTGCTGGTATTCGGAAACTCGTTATTTCTTAGAACCTTGGCAACCCGTCTCAATGAAGGTGCTTTTTCACAGTCTGTAACTAGGGCTCCTTGAAGAGTAAAGAAACCATAGAGACAAAAGTGAGAACTCCTTTATTTTGTCAAGTTTCAAAGAGCTACTACAAACCATGATGGATTTAGAGTTAGAAATTCATCTATCTATTTAGAGGAGAATAGAGTGTAACCTTAAAATAAAAACTGCTACTGTAAACGAACGCTTCAACCTAGAAGAACAAAATTTGATGAGCCAAGTGGAACTTGTGTAGTGATCATTACCACCAAGTATCATCAAGATTGGGTGAAAAAATATTTGCTGGTATTTCGGAAACTCGTTATTTCTTAGAAGCTTGGCAAACCCTCTCAATGAAAGTGCTTTTCCACAGTCTGTGCCTAGGGCTACTTGAAGATGAACCAAACCATAGAGACAAAACTGCGAATTCCTTTATTTTGTCAAGTTTCAAAGAGCTACTACAAACCATGTTGGATTTAGAGTTCCAAATGCATCTACCTTTATAGGAGAGAACAGAGTGAAACCTAAAAATAAAAACTGCTTCTGTAGACGAAAGCTTCAACCTAGAAGAAGAAAATATGGTCAGCCAAGTGGGATTTGTGTACTGATCATTACCACCAAGTATCATCAAGATTGGGTGAAAAAATATTTGCTGGTATTTCGGAAACTCGTTATTTCTTAGAAGCTTGGCCACCCCTCTCAATGAAAGTGCTTTTCCACAGTCTGTGCCTAGGGCTACTTTAAGAGGAACCAAACCAAAGAGGCAAAACTGCGAATTCCTTTATTTTGTCGAGTTTCAAAGAGCTACTACAAACCATGTTGGATTTAGAGTTCCAAATTCATCTACCTATATAGGAGAGAACAAAGTGAAACCTAAAAATAAAATCTGCTACTGTAGACGAAAGCTTCAACCTAGAAGATGAAAATATGGTGAGCCAAGTGGGATTTGTGTACTGATCATTACCACCAAGTATCATCAACATTGGGTGAAGAAATATTTCCTGATATTTCGAATACTTGTTATTTCTTAGAAGCTTGGCAACCCCTCTGAATGAAAGTGTTTTTCCACAGTCTCTGCCTAGGGCTACTTGAAGAGGAAACAAACCATAGAGACAAAACTGAGAACTCCTTGATTTTGTCAAGTTTCAAAGAGCTACTACAAACCACGTTGGATTTAGAGTTCCAAATTCATCTGTCTATATAGGAGAGAACAGAGTAAAACCTACAAATAAAAACTGCTACTGTAAACGAACGCTTCAACCTAGAAGAAGAAAATTTGGTGAGCCAAGTGGGATTGTGTACTTGTCATTACCACCACGTATCATCAACATTGGGTGAAAAATATTTGCTGGTATTTCGAAAACTCGTAATTTCTTGGCAGCTTGGCAAGCAGTTTCAATTATAGTGCTTTTCCACAGTCTCTGCTTAGGGCTACAGGAAGCGGAAACAAATCATAGACACAAAACTGAGAACTCCTTTATTTTGTCAAGTTTCAAAGAGGTATTACACACCATTTTGGATTTAGAGTTCCAAATTCATCTATCTATATAGGAGAGAACAGAGTGAAACCTAAAATAAAAACTGCTACTGTAAACGAACGCTTCAACCTATAAGAACAAAATTTGGTGAGCCAAGTGGGATTTGTGTACTTGTCATTACCACCATGTATCATCAACATGGGTGAAAAAAATATTTGCTGGTGTTTCGGAAACTCGTTATTTCTTAGAAGCTTGGCAACCAATCTCAATGAAAGTGCTTTTCCACAGTCTGTGCCTAGGGCTAATTGAAGAGGAAACAAACCATAGAGACAAAACTGAGAACTCCTTTATTTTGTCAAGTTTCAAAGAGCTACTACAAAACAATCTTGGATTTAGAGTTCCAAATTCATCTATCTTTATAGGAGAGAACAGAGGGTAACCTATATATTAAAACTGCTACTGTAAACGAATGCTTCAACCTAGAAGAACAAAATTTGGTGAGCCAAGTAGGATTTGTGTACTTGTCATTTCAACCACGTATCATCAACATTGGGTGAAAAAATATTTGCTGGTATTTCGGAAACTATTAATTTCTTGGAAGCTTCTAAAAACCTTTCAATGAAAGTTCTTTTGCACAGTCTCTGCTTAGGGCTACATGAAGCGGAAACAAATCATAGAGACAAAACTGAGAACTCCTGTATTTTGTCAATTTTCAAAGAGCTACTACAAACCAGGTTGGATTCAGAGTTCCAAATTCATCATCTATATAGGAGAGAAAAGAGTGAAACCTAAAAATAAATACTGCTATTGTAAAGGAACGCTTCAACCTAGAAGAACAAAATTTGGTGAGCCAAGTGGAATCTGTGTACTTGTCATTACCACCACGTATCACCAACATTGGGTGAAAAAATATTTGCTGGTATTTCAGAAACTCGTAATTTCTTGGAAGCTTGGCAACCCCTTTCAATGAAAGTGCTTTCCCACAGTCTCTGCTTAGGGCTACATGAATCGGAAACAAATCATAGAGACAAAACTGAGAACTCCTTTATTTGGTCAAGTTTCAAAGAGGTACTACAAACCATGTTGTATTTAGAGTTCCAAAATCATCTATCTACATAGGAGAGAACAGAGGGAACCTAAAAATATAAAACTGCTACTGTAAAATAACGCTTCAACCTAGAAGAAGAAAATTTGGTGAGTCAAGTGGGATTTGTGTACCGATAGATACCACCAAGTATCATCAAGATTGGGTGAAAAAACATTTGCTGGTATTTCGGAAACTCGTTATTTCTTAGAAGCTTGGCCACACCTCTCAATGAAAGTGCTTTTTACAGTCTGTGCCTAGGGCTACTTGAGGAGGAAACAAACCATAGAGACAAAACTGAGAACTCCTTTATTTTGTCAAGTTTCAAAGAGCTACTACAAACCATGTTGGATTTAGAGTTCCAAATTCATCTATCTATATAGGAGAGTACAGAGGGAAACCTAAATATAAAAACTGCTACTGTAGACGAACGCTTCAACCTAGAAGAACAAAATTTGTTGAGCCACGTGGGATTTGTGTACTTGTCATTACCACCACGTATCATCAATATTGGGTGAAAAATATTTGCTGGTATTTCAGAAACTCGTAATTTCTTTGAAGCTTGGCAACCCCTTTAAATGAAAGTGCTTTTCCACAGTCTCTGCTTAGGCTACATGAAGGGGAAACAAATCATAGAGACAAAACTGAGAACTCCTTTATTTTGTCAAGTTTCCAAAAGCTAGTACACACCATGTTGGATTTAGAGTTTGAAATTCATCTATTTATACAGGAGAGAACAGAGGGAAAAATAAAAATATAAACTGCTACTGTAAATGAACGCTTCAACCTAGAAGAACACAATTAGGTGAGTCACGTGGGATTTGTTTACCGATAATTACCACCAAGAATGATCAAGATTGGTTAAGAAAATATTTGCTGGTATTCGGAAACTCGTTATTTCTTAGAACCTTGGCAACCCGTCTCAATGAGGTGCTTTTTCACAGTCTGTAACTAGGGCTCCTTGAAGAGTAAAGAAACCATAGAGACAAAAGTGAGAACTCCTTTATTTTGGCAAGTTTCAAAGAGCTACTACAAACCATGATGGATTTAGAGTTAGAAATTCATCTATCTATTTAGAGGAGAATAGAGTGTAACCTTAAAATAAAAACTGCTACTGTAAACGAACGCTTCAACCTAGAAGAACAAAATTTGATGAGCCAAGTGGAACTTGTGTAGTGATCATTACCACCAAGTATCATCAAGATTGGGCGAAAAAATATTTGCTGGTATTTCGGAAACTCGTTATTTCTTAGAAGCTTGGCAAACCCTCTCAATGAAAGTGCTTTTCCACAGACTGTGCCTAGGGCTACTTGAAGATGAACCAAACCATAGAGACAAAACTGCGAATTCCTTTATTTTGTCAAGTTTCAAAGAGCTACTACAAACCATGTTGGATTTAGAGTTCCAAATGCATCTACCTTTATAGGAGAGAACAGAGTGAAACCTAAAAATAAAAACTGCTTCTGTAGACGAAAGCTTCAACCTAGAAGAAGAAAATATGGTCAGCCAAGTGGGATTTGTGTACTGATCATTACCACCAAGTATCATCAAGATTGGGTGAAAAAATATTTGCTGGTATTTCGGAAACTCGTTATTTCTTAGAAGCTTGGCAACCCCTCTCAATGAAAGTGCTTTTCCACAGTCTGTGCCTAGGGCTACTTTAAGAGGAACCAAACCATAGAGGCAAAACTGCGAATTCCTTTATTTTGTCGAGTTTCAAAGAGCTACTACAAACCATGTTGGATTTAGAGTTCCAAATTC